>NC_085095.1:6955326-7030326 GCF_963422355.1 Corticium candelabrum
CATAACCAAGAAACACACAAACATACAGACAAACACACAAACAAACATACAGACAAACACACAAACAAACATACAGACAAACACACAAATACACAAACAAACATACAGACAAACACACAAATACACAAACAAACAAACAGACAAAAACACAAACAAAATACACACACACACAAACAAACAAACAGACAGCAAACACACAAACAAACAAACAAACAGACAGACAAATACACAAGCAAACAGACAAACAGACAAATACACAAACAAACCACAAACATACAAACACACACACAAACAAACAAACATACAAACACACAAACACACAACAAACAAAGAGACAAACACACTCAAACAAACAAACAAACAAACAAAAAACACAAACAAAAACACAAACAAACAAACAGAAAAACACACAAACAAACAGACAAAAACACAAACAAACAAACAAACAGACAAACAAACAAAGAAACAAAAACACACAAACAAACAGACAAAAACACAAACAAACAAACAGACAGACAGACAAACAAACAGACAGACACACAAACAACAAACAAACAGACAAACAAACACAAACAGACAGACAAACAGATAAAATACGTTTACAAACACAAAAATACCAACGATAAGCAAACAAAGCAACATGAGATGCCACTACAAAACCAACCTTCCTCATTCTCTGTTTCTTTCTCTTGTTGCATTACCTCGTCACTCTCTGCTGTCTCACTCACACCAGAAGGGCTCTTCGGTGTGTTTAAATCTAACTCATGTTTAATATCAATAATTTCTGGTTGAGATTGTATGACATCAGAAGTTGATAACAGTGATGGCCTAATGACCATACTCCTTCCAAGCCAAGACTTCCTCTCCAAAGAGATGGCAAGAACAGAGCAGCAACTGTCCAACACTTTCTGAGTTAATTCCTAGAATAGAAACACATTTATCTGGATTTCTAAGCAAATAGACAGATAGACAGACAGACAGACTGACAGACAAACAGACAGACACACAAAAGGACGGACGGACAGACAGACAGACAGACAGAAAGACACATAAACAGACAGACAGACAGACAGCCAGACAGACAGACGGACGGACGGACAGACAGAAAAACAGATAAACAGACGGACGGACAGACAAAAGACAGACAGACAAAAGACAGACAGACAAAAGACAGACAGACAAATAGACATGCAAACAGACAAACAGCCAGACAAACAAACAGGCAGACAGAAGGCGAGACAGACAGGCAAAACTTCAGAGACTGACTTGTGCTTCCTTTCTAATTTTCTTCTCTTTACAAGCAGCAATAACAGCCGTAAACACATGTAAACTCCTACAAGTCACAATCTCCCAACATCACATTAAACCACAACAAATTCAAAAACGTTTCCACCTAACGAGAATAAACAAATCCGGTGGCTTAGCACTAACTTGAGGAAGAACCACTTTGAGATAAACATAAAACTCGGGCCATGAACTGAGAAGCTCAATAGATGATGACCTACAATTCAAAATTTCTGTTATGTCCATCTAGTCTTACTCTTAATTAAATTTAAAAATTAGCTCCATTTCAGCAAACAAGAGCAAACTAGAGATAAATCAGAAACTAACACCAAACTATTTCTACTGTGTGTGCGTGTGCATGTGTGTGTGTGTGTGTGTGTGTGTGTGTGTGTGTGTGTGTGTGTGTGTGTGTGTGTGTGTGTGTGTGTGTGTGTGTGTGTGTATTGTTAATATCATTAATTAATTTACCCTAACCCTAACCATAACCTATATTATTAATTTATGGTTTTATAGTACAGTATGTGACACTAATATTAAATTATGATCGAAGATGAAGTTCAGATCAGAGAGACATTCAAGTACAATATGTTAACTACATAGTATTGAATACAAATAATACCATTCAAATACAAATTTCATGTTTCGATTAATGCCCAAGCCATCCAATTAACAAACCACATATTTAGATGGATATTATTAATATTAATCACAAAATAATTATATACATTAAATATATTATAAATAGTTTGTGATTAATATTAACTACTTTAACATTTGGTGTTGTATTACGTGAGAAGCACTTGCTGTAGAAACGTGATCACACGAGAAATGGTGTCATCGTCGTTTGATTCCTGAAACGTGTTGTAGTTATGTACAATGGCATGAAATCACCAAGCAAAACAAACGTAACCTTCAAGACTTTGACAGCAGACTTGATGAGGCAATCAAGTGGATATGCCTAGTACATTAATACGAATAGATTAGAGGGATATGTACCAAATTGGTGTGTGTGTGTGTGTGTGTGTGTGTGTGTGTGTGTGTGTGTGTGTGTGTGTGTATGTGTGTGTGTGTGTGTGTGTGTGTGTGTGTGTGTGTGTGTGTGTGTGTGTGTGTGTGTGTGTGTGTGTGTGTGTGTGTGTGTGTGTGTGTGTGTGTGTGTTGTAAGTGTGTTGTGTTGTGTGTGTGTGTGTGTGTGTGTTTGTGTGTGTGTGTGTGTGTGTGAGTAAAACATGCACACACATACAACAACAACAACAACAACAACAACAACAGCATCAACAACAACATACCGGAATAGACTTGAGCATATTGAGAAGTATCAGCTGCCACTCATTGCCATCAACGACCTCCTAACAAGAAAACAACAAAACATGCTCACACAACTGACACTCTGTCTCACATATCCTCCACTCACATCCATTGAAACAAGTTGTGACCAAAGCCTCCCAGCTGACAGTAGCAACACACTGTCATGCACAGATGTAAACAGCTGCAGCAGATGAATGATTATCTCCCTCAATTGCTGCAACATACACAGCATCACAAACCAACAATTCAAACCAACGGATAAGCCACCAATACTTTAGCTATTGGGAGGTGCTTGCTTTCGTTCATGTTTTTCCACACACACAAGAGAGATCGGAGTGTCCTTGGTAGCACAGACAGACAGACAATCGCCGCATTGTCTACCGCTTCTCGGTCTTTGTCTCTCACTGGAGAGACAACGAAATGACCAACTAGCGGCGACATGCCTGTCAGACCATCGAAATCCAACAGGAAATGTCTCTTTCCGATGTGAGACACCGCGACTGTCTCATCACTTTTAGACAAACAGAACCGCATGATGTGAGCTAATGCGGCGACTACGACTTTCGATTGTTTCAACGTCAATCGTTTCAACACGGTACAGAGTTTCGTGACAACTTGTTGCACAACGGTGGGAAGAATGACACCGAATAACGGCAGAGCATTACAAAAAAGCTGTAGAAAATGATGCACGATGAGCTCGTTCTCGATTGATGACAAACCGTGGAGAATAAGTGCCAGTAACTGTGGCTGTTGAGCGAGCGGGCAAAGCTCCAACACATGCCAACCAAACTGACCATCGTTTACCTTCCATTCCGATTGTGCCATGTCCGATAGACAACTGCTAAGCCCCTGACTGTATTCCAGCCTCAACACAGAGAACGTCAATTTGAGCATCTCAACCATCAAAGCCATTGACGAATCAACAGCCCAGAGACACTGTGGACACGCGTCTTTATCAAGCTGCTGCTGGAGAGTCGTCGCCACGCACGACAGCAATACATCATGCACACCACAGAGCGTGAACAACGCTTGTATGTAACCACCACTCGTCAGCATGGAAGACGACGACGATGCAAACGCCACATCCAACTGTTCGACCATACAGCAACAAATCCTCGCCGCCATCGTTTGTATCAACGCGTTATCATCAACTAGTGACTCGTCTGCGATCATGTTGGTCAACTGTGTGTGACTCGATGGTAAACACGACTGCATAAACCACAACAGAACCGACAAAACTGTCTCCATGAAGTTGCGTGTGACGGGCGACGAGTCTCCAGTTGATTTGTTGTGTTGGTCTCTGATACTCGCTTCGTGTTTCAATAACAACGCCCGTAGGCTTCTGTTGCTGCCCGGACCGGGATGCTCACTGATAACCGAGAGAGCAGCTGATGAGATGAATCCACGTGTATTGGAGGTAACAATCGACTGGAGACATTCCAGTGCATGACGACATCTGTGAGTGTCGTACGATTGAGCATACAGCAAGAGTTTTGTCGTCATCCAGTGGCCTGACTTTGCACCCAATGTCACACATGAGCGAAGAGTCGACGGGTGGAGGAGAACGTGGAGGAGTGGCGTGAGCAGCCGGTTGACGTCTCCCAACTGAAGGAGTTTTGACAGCCACGAGACGGTAATCTGTTGGCTGAATGGATCCGAACTGTGCAAACTCTCGATCATCACAAAGAGAGGTCTACACAAAATGTAACAATTTTTTGGTATAAATTTGGACGAATATTTACGTATTTGATTGCCTTTCAAAGGAAGGGGTGAGAGCGTTCACGTTGCCGTGTTCGGTTAATTCCCACAGACGAGAAAATGTCTGTAGAGCTGATCGTCGTTCAAGCTAGAAAAGTGAGTTATAAGGTTCCATGTTGTGTTGGATGGCAATGAGGCATGCAGCAATGAGCAAACATTGACAAACACTGGGATACATGAGCATACGATTGGTCAGTAAACAAATAGAATACAAATCATTTAATGACCAAAACAAAATACAGAGACAGACAGACAGACAGACAGACAGACAGACAGACAGACAGACAGACAGACAGACAGATAAACATACAGACAAACAAACAGACAGACAGACAGACAGAAAAATAGACAGGCAGACAAATAGACAGACAGACAGACAAACAAAGGGACAGACAGAAAGACGAATACACAGACAGACAAATAGACACACAGACAAACAGATAGACATACAAATAAATAAGAAAACAAATATGTAAACAAATAACCAAACAGACAGACAAACAAATAAATCAAACAAACATAAACAGACAAACAGACAAACAAATAAATAATCAAACAAACAAGTAAACAAGCAACACACAAACAAAACAAATAAATCACACAAACAACAAGAAACATAAACAGACAGACAAACAAACATAAATAGACAGCTAAACAAACAAACATTGTTACAAATAAGCAAACAAAAGTGTAAACAAACAAAAAAACAAAGAAACAAATAAATCAAACAACAACAAAACAAACATACCCACAGACAGACAAACAAGCAAACAAATAAATAAACAAACAAACATGTAAACAAACAAATAAACAAACAGACAAACAAAAAGACAAATAAATCTAACAAACATAAACAGACCGACAAACAAACATACAGACAAACAGACAGACAAACAGACCGACAAACAACAGACAGACAAACAGATAAATAAACAGATAGACAAATAAACAAGCAAACAAACATGTAAACAAACAACAAAACAAACATAAACAGACAAACAGCATACCAGACTATCAGATGTGAGTCTGTCATTGATCGTACTCTCTAACATATCAACACAAGGCCTCAAAGCACTAAGTTGTGCCACCACCGTCGCCGCCAATTCAATCCACTTGACATTATCCGACTCAAGCACATGCCACAATCTCTCGACAACCGTCTATCACACCACAACCAAACACAACAATAAACAAGAACAACAACAGATGCGACCACGTCAAACCTGTAGTAATCCCGAGTTCTTGATCTTGTGGAAATCGTCGGCCGTGATGAGAGGCTTGATGATGACGGAGCTTGCGTAGCTTTCCTCTTGGCTTACATTGTAGCTGATGCCGACTGCAGCTAAATCGAGTAACATCGTAGTAGCGGAAGCGAATACTGGAAAACTCGTGTTTGATGTGATGCACTGAAGTAGTGATTGTAGCCATTGTCTTTCTGATGTAAAGCAAGCGGTTGTAGAGTCTGTAAGATTTTTGAAGAACATATAGTGTTGGATACATTAGATTTGTATTGGAAAGATGCATCTCTCGATACATTAGACTATTGTATTGGAGGGATGTATCTCACAATACATTAGACTATTGTATTGGAGGGATGCATCTCACAATACACTAGACTATTGTATTGGAGGGATGCATCTCACAATACACTAAACTATTGTATTGGAGGGATGCATCTCACAACACACTAGGCTATTGTATCGGAGGGATGCATCTCTCAGTACACTAGGCTATTGTATTGAAAGGATGCATCTCTCAATACACTAGACTATTGTATTGAAAGGATGCATCTCTCAGTACACTAGACTAGTGTCCAGAAAAATCAGACACATTAACTCACTCTCTGGAATCCGGTTGCCTTCACTGAGTACTGGAAAGCTACTGACGTCAATAAGTAGCCGGCAAAGAGCCTCAAATGCAGCAACCAGCTCCTGCTCATCAACCGGCTTGCCTGTCCCAGACAGCAAACCACCCAAATCTAAATGACTCTCAATGAACCTCACAAGACATATCTTCGCAACTTCAATACAGCAACTAGTCAAATCACAATCAGCAAGTTGTTGCAACTGGCTGCCACACACGGCCTTTAGCTTCTCCAACAGAACAGGTGGTGCATTTGTTAGCTTGGCTGATGGTTCACAGCATGAGAGTAGACGTGAGCACAGTTGGAATCCGACTGTCAGATCTTGCAGACTAGATGATGTACAGCAAAGGCAAAGAGAGATGAGGCAGTGAGTAAGAAGAGTGGGTACGTGAACGGTTGAGATGTCATCATTTGATCTCTACAGTAACATGACAGAGTATGACAATATGATAGAAATAGAAAAACAGACACAAACAGACAGGCAGGCAGACAGGCAGACAGACAGACAGACAGACAAAACAGACAGACAGACAGACAGACAGACAGACAAAACAGACAGACAGACAAACAGACAAACATACAGACAGACATACAGACAGATGCAAACAGACATACATATATATTTTCTTGTTTTGTTACAAGGACTCTTAGGTCCCAGGTTACAGACATTAAATACTTGCTACTGTACAATCTAAACTCTAGCAGTTACTATATGTCATCATGTTCTTCTTCATCTTTGCTGCTTGGACAGAACTTGACACTCCGGAGAGAGAGGCAATTGTATGTTAGTTCCTTGCCCAAGGGAACTTATGTATGTGGCCCTCCCGCACTTGAACTCTGACCCAAAGGTCCCGGATGTTGCCAATCTCCAACTGCACACTCTAACCAATTGAGCCACATACATCCATCCATCCATACATACATACATACAGAGAGACAAGCATACATACATACATACATACAAACAGGCATACAGACAAAACAGACAGACACACAAACAGACAGACAGACAGACAGACAGACTGACTGACAAAATAGACAGACAGATAGACAGATGCAAACAGACATACATACATACATACATACATACAGAGAGACAAACATACATACATCCAAACAGACAGACAGACAGACAGACTGACTGACAAAACAGACAGACAGACAGACAGACTGACTGACAAAACAGACAGACAGACAGACAGACAGACAGACTGACAAAACAGACAGACAGACAGACAGACAGACAGACAGACGCAAACATACATACATACATACATACATACATACATAGAGAGTCAAACATACATACATCCAAACAGACAGACAGACAGACAGACAAAACAGACAAACAGACAAAACAGACAAACACACAAACAGACCGACAGAGACAAACATATAAACAAATAAACAAACAAATATACAAAAAAGTGGACAGACTAATATACACTACAAACACAAGTCACCATCCGTTTTCCCACAACCCATCACACTTACCACAAACAACGAGTCTAACAGAAACTGCACAAGAGACGCCAGCTCACTAATCGACAGACCACACTCCTCTCCATTGTCGCTCAGATGTCGTGCCACTCTTTCCATCTGCTCAGCCATAAACCACCAAATAAATCCCGACTCGAATTCTCCACAAATCAGATTCACTGTCTTCATCACGTCGTCTCCCTTTCGACCCTTTTCGTCTCCACCAACTTTCCGTTTCAATGTCCGTGGACTCTTCATGCCAATGCCCGTCTCATGCACCGACCAGTAATGATAGCAAACCTGCAACGACTGCAGCACCTTCATCAAGATTTCGTCGACAAACAAACTACTGAGTTCTTGTCGTTCGAGCAAAGCTGTGACAATGCGAAACGGTTTTAGATTGTGTCTCATGTTACGATTGCTTTCTTTCGTGTTCACTGGATTCGTTTGCTTGAGGAGATTGTAAACGGCTTGGATTAGCAGTCGCTTTGTGTACGATTCAAAGTACGTGTTTTCAAATGTGACATCGTCTGACGAATCACTGCTGCTGTTGCTGCCCAGAGTCCACGTGTAAAACCTTCGATTGAGAGACATGTCGCGACGTATTAGAACATTCAGAGCAGAGGTAAAGACGTCGATCGTGTTCGACTCGGTGAGAAACTGCTGATCGAACGGAAAGAGAATCAGAACGAGATCGAGAAGAGATCGCAACACGAGCACGTTCTCGTCATGAAACGCGACCGATACTGCAGCAACCTAGACACAAAACGCAAAAACATAGACACACAAAAATCTGGCCGATTTGCCGCCCATTTGTGTCACCATTCTGTCAATGTCATCTCCTATTATATGTCGTTGTTTGCTTGCTGGTAACTGTTTGTTAACTTGACTGACGAGGAAGTTGACTGCTGGCAAACGAACGTGAGCGCTTGCCAAAACGGCCTGCCAAATGGCGCCGAAAAACAAATCGGAGTCGGACACTTGACCCACTCTCACAAGCAATGCAGAGTTCCTACACATTCGGATGTATATAGATGTGTATGCCCTTGTAGTGCCAGTGTTTTGTGTGTGTGTGTGTGTGTGTGTGTGTGTGTGTGTGTGTGTGTGTGTGTGTGTGTGTGTGTGTGTATGTGTGTGTATTTGTGTGTGTTTGTGTGTATGTCACTGTGTGTGTGTGTGTGTGTGTGTGTGTGTGTGTGTGTGTGTATGTGTGTGTATTTGTGTGTGTTTGTGTGTATGTCACTGTGTGTGTGTGTGTGTGTGTGTGTGTGTGTGTGTGTGTGTGTGTGTGTGTGTGTATGTGTGTGTATTTGTGTGTGTTTGTGTGTATGTCACTGTGTGTGTGTGTGTGTGTGTGTGTGTGTGTTTGTGTTTGTGTGTATGTGTCACTGTGTGTATGTGCGTCTGTCACTGTGTGTGTATATATTTTTAATTTTTAAATTAATTTTTATTTAATTTTTAAAGTTTTAATTTTTATTCTATTTTTAATTTTTTATTTAATTTTTATTTAATTTTTATTTAATTTTATTTTTATTTATTTGTTTAATTTTTTATTTAATTTTATTTTAAATTTTAAATTTAAAAATTTTTATTTTTTTATATTTAATTTTTAATTTTTGATGTGACAGCAAGTCTCGCCTTTCAAACAATTCTGATCCTTCTTCTAGTCCAGGAAGCAGTGCAAGGACGAAGCCTCGCAGACAAGGAATCAACTCTTTACCCAACTCAACGAAATGTGTTTCGTATAAATCTAATAAGGAAGGCTTCACCGCAATCGACGCGTGCGCCAATAACGGAAATAAACCGGAAGTAAACAGGAAGAGGTCCTGAGCAAGGCCATTTGTTCCGATTCGATTGAGTATTAAATCGTATGTCTCCAGTGCCTTGATGTGTACTCCGCTTGGAAGGGCAGGGTGGAGACACTGAGCGAGACGCTTTGTGATCGTCACTTTCTTCGGTAGAAATACAAACTGCATGGACGTCTGGAGTACCTGCCGAGTGAAATACAATCAGCAACTAGATAATCACGTAACCAATAAATTTAAAATTAAAAATTTAAACATTGTTGATAAAATAGATTATTCTGACACACATACAACGTGTAAGTTAATGCATCGTGTATACATATAATTAATTGAACTATAATTTTTAATATTAATTGTACGTCTGGAGTACCTGCTCGCTCAAATACGAACAGCTAGATAATCACGTGACAAATAAAATTCAAATTAAAAATAAAATCTTAACAAACTAAAATTATTCTAACACACACAACGTGTAAGTTAATACATTGTTATATACATATAATTAATTTAAAATATAATTAATTTAAAATATAATTATTATTACTAGTGTACATGCGCCCAGCGTAAACAAGATTTACATACGGGACCTATCACATTTTGCCGTTTGCTAACGCAAGCAATTAGCGATTTATTACACGTGTTGTGTACGTATTTTCTATATTTACCAATGCTTAGCTACCTTGTTGAGTTTAGTGAGACAGGAAATGAGATCTGCCCACTCGCTGGTCGTCTCGAACGTTTTCACGGCTTTCTCAACGCTTGACAGAAAGGCGCGATACTTTGGGTCACTCAAATACGTCGACTCCATCGTCGGCTACGAAGTCTGCACTTTCGATGACTAATAGTCACGTGCTGCACGCGCGTTACAATTAGGGTGTGACGTCACATTTGTTCTCGACTTTTTTCCAATGTCAACAAAATAATTACACCAAACGTACACGTTAGTTTTAGCATAATTCTTTTATAAATAAATAAATTAGTAGTCAAGTACTTTTATTTTTAATAGCCCGTATGTTAATTAATTAATTAATTAATTTATTTATTTTATTTATATTTATCTATTTATTTATTTAATATAGCTAATAATTTAATTATAATTTATAATTACAATTATTTACAAATAGATACAAATATGGATATAAAAATAAATATAAAATAGATATAAAAATAGATATAAAAATAGATATAAAAATAGATATAAAAATAAATATAAAAATAAATATTAAAGTTGTTTTAGTAGAAAAAGTAACTAACGTTCTAGTTGTTTTTAATAGCCCGTATGTTGATAGCCCGTACGTTTTATACCCCGTACGTTTATAACCCGTATTTCCTTAACCTGTCAGTTCGCTTACACAGTGAGAAGATGGCAGTTGCTGCGTGGACCAGAACGTTGAATAGAATAGAAACGATGTTGCCGCCGACAGGAAAGGTGCTTTGGAACCACCCAGCAGGTTTTACGCTCATTTCTCACCTTGCGAGCGCGTCAGTCAATCGTTCTATTCTTTCACAGGGTTAAAAACGATTCATTTCTGGGCGCCAGCGTTTAAATGGGTGAGCCACCACTCAAGGATGCGAGATTTTTGTATCACGTGACTGGTATACTGTGTGTCACAGGGTCTAGTGATTGCCGGTTTGGCTGACTTAGCGCGACCTCCAGACAAGCTGAGCGTACGACAATCCGGGGCCCTGGCTGCGACAGGTCCCGTATTTAATTTCTATGTTTTTCCTAATTGATGTACAATAGTCCTTTAATAGGATTTATATGGTCAAGATACTCGACTGTGATTATTCCAAAAAATTGGAATCTCTTCAGTGTCAACATATTTCTTGGCTGTGTCGGTCTCATCCAACTCTCTCGCATCTACAAGTCAGTAAACTAGATTTGCGATGTTGTCTATAAACTCCACATTCTCTTTCAGGCATCAGCAAGCACTCAAAACGGAAGAAAACGCACTGAAATCGAATCCATCGTAGTCAGTTGCACCAAATCTGGTCGAACAAGAATTTGTGTTTTAGACTGAGAGACGAGTCGAATGCATTGTTGTATATAATACTAGAGTGTTTTTGACTTTGTTTATCATCATATGTTTTAGCTGCTGTCTCTTATTGCTTTATGTATATTATTCTCTCGCAATCTCCGTGTGTATATATACAGGTTGTTATGTCGTATTTCTGCAACTCTTGTTTGCATTGGGTTGAGTTACGTTTCGTCTCCTGAGCCTTCGTCTGTAAATGAAAACAGTCACACACACACACACACACACACACACACACACACACACACACACACACACACACACAAGAAATGTGATGGACAAATGATCAGCTACAGAAAGAAACAAACAGGACAGACTGTAGACAGACAGACAAAGAGTGACAGAAAAACAGGTAAGGCACAGAGGCTGTGTATACATCAGACCCTTCACGAGTGTCAAGGAAAGAACTAAAATAGACATACAAAAAGACATCGAGACATACAGACAATACGCAATGGACAGACAAAGAGCAATCCAAAATAGTACGTGTACAGTGTAGTGCTTGACAAATTAGATTTTTGTATTGGAAAATGCATCTCTCAATATATTAACTATTGGGGGGGGGGTGTATCTCACAATACACTAGACTATCGTATTGGAGGGATGCATCTCACAATACTAGACTATTATATTGAAGGGATGCATCTCACAATACACTAGACTATTGTATTGGAGGGATGCATCTCACAATACACTAGCTGTTGTATTGCAGGGATGCATCTCACAATACATTAGCTGTTGCACATTGGAGGGATGCATCTCACAATACATTAGCTGTTGTATAGCAGGCATGCATCTCCCAATTTTTTTCTATTTGAATATATAATATATACCTAATACGCAAATGATCGGCTACAGAAGCAAGCAAAAAACCACAGACAGTAGGCAAATGGACAGACTGATAGACAGACACACACAAAGCGTAGACAAATAAAAAGCAATCCAGACAGATAGACAGACAGACACAAAGTGACAGCCAAATAGACAAACAAAAAGCAATCCAGACAGACAAACAATAGGCAGATGTACAGACTAATAGACAGACAGACAGATTATTATACTTGAACTCTTACTCTACTAATAACAATCGCTAACTTTACGTATGCATAACAATAATAGTCAATGAACAAAATGTTGAACGTCTTTATCAGACAGACAGACAGACAGAAAGCGCCAGACAAATAGACAAACAAAAGCCATCCAGACAAACGCAGAGACATGAAATGAACACATAGACAGACACAAAACAGACAAACAAACAACAAATGGGCAGATACACTGTGCACACAGACAAATACACACATACTTAATGTACAAACAAACAAACAGACAAACAAATAGATGCACAAGCAGTGAAAGAGCACGTTGACTAAGGATTGTCGATGACTGCCAACCTTGGTTCTGTTCTGTTTGTTGGGCGTTGTCTTGATGCTGTCTGTTGCGACGTGATATCGCCGCCATCATACGAATCATCAGACCAGCAGGAATGGTTAACGTCTGACGGTTCTCTGACAACATTTGTTCATTTAGAGCCACAACCTGAGAGGAAAGATACAAATAATGTGCTGCACTGTGTGAAGGAAACGTCCTGTCTGTGTGTGTGTGTGTGTGTGTGTGTGTGTGTGTGTGTGTGTGTGTGTGTGTGTGTGTGTGTGTGTGTGTGTGTGTGTGTGTGTGCATGCCTGCGTGTGTGCATGTGTGCGTATGTGTGTGCAGTGTGTGTGTGTGTGTGTGTGTGTGTGTGTGTGTGTGTGTGTGTGTGTGTGTGTGAGTGTGTGTGTGTGTGTGTAACTCAAACCTTTGTCACATTTCCCATGTCTCTTGCTTCTTTCAATAACGGCGACCAGATCTTCACATTATGGTCAATCCCACTTGATGCCAACACTAACACAATACCATCATTTCTCACTACATCTCCATCAATACTTTATAATTCTACCGTTTACCTGGATGATAAGGGTGAGGCTGTAAGCAGTTGACAACATGACGGTCTCCTAGTAAGAGGTTCACTAAGCGTCCAGTTTGTTTGTGCCAGAAAAATATTCGACCACAGTCGCTGCCACTCATCACATAATTGTGGCCCCAGAAGTTCACCTCCTTGATCTATAAGATTTGGTGGTCATTATCTGAATAACGGACAGACAGACAGACAGACAGACAGACAGACAGACAGACAGACAGACAGACAGACAGCTAAACACATAAACAGACAGACAAACACATAGACAGAGACACATAGACAGACAGGCAGACAGACAGACACATAGACAGACAGGCAGACAGACAGACACATGACATACAGACAGACAGACAGACAAACACATAGACAGACAAACAGACAGACAGACAGACTACACATAAACAGACAGACAGATAGACAGACAGACAAACAAACAAACACATAGACAGACAGACAGACAAACAAACAAACACATAGACAGACAGACAGACAAACACATAGACAGACAAACACATAGACAGACAAACAGTCAGAGACAACACATAAACAGACAGACAGACAGACAGAAAACAGACAGACAGACAGACAAACACATAAACAGACAGACATACAGACACATACACAGACAGACAAACAAACAGATAGACAGACAGACAGACAGACAAACACAGACAGACAGACAGACAGACAGACAGACAGACAGACAAGCAAACAGAAAAACAAACACATGCACACGTACACACACTCACACACACACACACACACACACACACACACACACACACACACACTTTCATCTCCCTATTTCTCAGTCTTCACACTCACCATTGTCCTTGCATTCCGATGCCCTCGATACATCATACTCACTCGCGGTCGAATAACACACTCTGCCTCCCCGTTATTCAAATAAGCAACCGTATCCTGCATATGCAAGCGAAACGCCTGCTGAATTCTACGAGCAGCAGCCTCTTGTTTCAATACCAAATCACCATCATCCATTCGATCACACTCTCTGTCATTACTGTCACCATCTTGTACATTCTCGGTGTTATCAAGCAATTCTGTTGGAGCTTGTCGCTTGTCACCGTCTTGGCTACATACACGGACACCATTGATTTCGTGTGTATCAACAGACATGCCAGCGATCGCCGTGTTGTCGCCGTCGTCGTGCATGTTGTCGATGTCATCTCTATGTGATACATCAGATGGTAAAGTATCTAGTGTATCTGATGTATTGTGAGTTGTATTTTTCTTGACTGTTTGCAAAGTGCCTGATACATGATTACACATTGCAACCACTTCTGTCTGCTCATCTGTTGCGGTGTCATTACCCGTTCTCTTCGTGTGATCGCCGACATAATTGGTTGCCTCGGCAACAGCCATGCTAACATATGAATCATTCATCCCACTCGTCGCACTATGCATCATATCTCCATTCGTATCCGCCTCAGTTGTGTCATCGTTCATCACATTAGACGATGATGCCGAACTAACCGAACAAGACAACAACCGCGTTTCCTCCTCGGAATCAGAATGCGAATCATCGTGTGACAACTGCTCGCCAATCCACCGTGTAAACGCAGTAGAAACGCGCTCTAAAAGCGACTGTTGCTCGTTCGATGATTCTTGTTGGTCGTTCGTAGGCCGAGCATCTGGCCCAGTGTCCGACCAATCTCCACGTAAACGCAGCCGTCTGAGTGACGCCTGGCTGACGACATTGTCACTAGTGATGATCTCTTCTTGCTCTTCTAACGTTGGGATGTGAGACGTTTGCTCGTCGACAAACAGCAAAGGATTGTACTCGTCAAGAGGCGAGAAAAGATAAATATAGTCGGTTGAATAACTCACTAATACTTCTTGGCCATCGTGACTGTATTGTATGGATGTGACGCGTGTTGGCTTGTCTTTCAATTGTGGAGGGCAAAAGATACTGAACGGGCGTGGATGGATTGATGTGATCATACGACGATCGAATAGTCTGACCGTACTGTCGTTTAGACCAACGGCTAAGTGATAGGGAAGAAACGGGTTTGATGAAATCGCCATGACGGGCATGTGGAGGTCGAGAAGAACGTCCTGTGGGAAAGAAAGCGAGATCAGTATAGATGTGTGGTAATTGATTTATGGCAGTGTGGGGTCACCTCGTGGCATTCTTCGCATAAACAGCGTTTCTTGACGCGAAGGTCAAATCGTCTCACTGTGCCGTCTTCGCTGCAGCTTAAGAACTCGTAGGAATCGTTGGGTGTAGTGAGAACCTACAATTATGTCATAGTGAGAGGAATTCAAGTGATTACTAGAATACTCATATGAACGAGGATGGTCAGATAGCCAGCCAAACAAACAGACACATAGACAAACAAGCAAACAAACAGAGAGACAAACAAACTGATACACAAACAGACAAACAAACCGATACACAAACAGACAAACAAACAAACAAACATACAAAGAAACAGACAGACAACAAATAGACAAACAAACAGACAGACAAACTTACAGACAAACAGAAAAACAAACAAGCTTACAGACAAACAGACAGACAGACAACAACTAGATGAACAGACAGACAGACAAACAGACAGACAGACAAACAGACAGACAAACAGACAACAAACAGACAGACAACAAATAGATGAACAGACAGACAAACAGACAGACAAACAAACTGATATACAAACAAACAGACAGACAACAAATACATGAACAAACAGACAGACAACACAAAACATGAACAGACAGACAAACAGACAAGACAAACAGACAGACAAACAAACAGACAAACAGACCAACAAACAGAAACCAAGCAAATCAAAGTTCTCTACCGCACTTGATATGTTGTTCCTCCATGGCAATTGAAAGGCATTGTTCCCCATGTTGATTCAAACTCGACCTCAGTGTAGTGTAACGTACCATCACCAGCACATGACACAATCTAAATCAGACTCCCCATTACCGGTACTACATCATCCTCACCAACCAATAAATCATCCATTCATTCACCCGTGAGTCGTTAGTGTTTGGCATAAATTTGGCTGAGAATATGTTTGATCTGTGACCTGACACTATACTATGTAGTAGCTGAAATGGAATAGATGCAGAATGTTGACTTGTTGTTGTTAATGTATTGGAATGATGGCATATGATAGTAAGTTAGCAAAAAGTATACTACAAATACACACACGCACAAATACACACACACGCACAAATACACACACACACACACACACACACACACACACACACACACACACACACACACATGCACACGCATGCACACGCACACAGGCACACACGCACACACACAGACAGACAGACACAGACACAGACACACACTCACACACACAGACACAGACACAGACACAGACACAGACAAAGACAGAGACACACAGACACAGACACAGACACAGACACACAGACACACAGACACACAGACACACAGACACACACACACACACACACACCTTCAACTCTAATTTTCTGCAAACCATAGTTCTTACACTGCGGTAAAATATGAATAACTAGATAATTATATTAACCTCAATTCAGTAAATACACGTGACACATTGCAAACTCCCCGAATATATACATAAACACTTGCAATACAAACCATTGAAACCCAAAATTTCTTACAAACCCAACGTCTAACTATTCACCCTACCAACATATCATTATTCCACAACGCACATCACAGTCACCATGACAACAAGAATTTCACACGATGACGTCACGTTTTCCGTACCCTTCCCGACGAGGCTTTGTAAACGTTCAAACGGCAGTCATCCGACCCGGTTAGAATAAGACTACCATTATCATTCCAACTGACCGTGTTCACGCAACCGCTATGGCCAGAATAGATACTATCTAGCTCCAAACGTCGCAAAAGCGACTCGTTGTCTGACACAACAAACGGTATGAGAGGGTACTCTGTGTTAGGGTAACAGTGTGGTTTACCTTGAGATGAGTATAGGAGAGAGAAGCCTAAATCAGCTCCCGTTTGTCTTCTATCTAAGAGATACGGGAGAGACATCTCAAACACATACGGGAGTTTGAGACGGGAGCATGTGGCCTCGGATTCCATTTAGTTATTGGAAGATACTGCACTGTTTGTGGGGGTTGGGTGACTGTGGAGTATATGTGGAGTATATGATAGGTACGTGAAGGTACACATGTCAGTAAAGAGTTGAAAGTGATAGCAAGTGGTGTGTGTGTGTGTGTGTGTGTGTGTGTGTGTGTGTGTGTGTGTGTGTGTGTGTGTGTGTGTGTGTGTGCCCATGTGCCTTATAGTTACAACCTTAAATCCCACTCTTCATCTAGTCTCTAATATAACAGATAAACGTCAGGTACACTGTATTTCATCTATTGATGTCAATAACCCGCAAACAGTGTCACCTCATCTACCAAAATGTACACAAGAAGTGCATCTACATGTATCAATATCATCAGTATCTCACAACTCTCGGTCAATATCAATAGACAGGCTTGATGCCAGCATGCCACTTCGACTCCAAGACCTTCAACATGCCTTTGACAACATCAATCTTCTTCCACAGTGCTGTGAGATCAGGTGTATCCTGCGGGATGGTAATGATTACAAACAGCACGACAGACACGACCAAACAATGCTGCTTACAGCTTTGCCTGCTGGACCAGGAGAACCTGCGTAACCCTGAGGGCCTTTCACGTTCTGTACACAAAGAGATGATATTAACAGGTATGACTACATATATATTACACCCACACCCACACCCACACAGACAGACAGACAGACAGACGCGCACACACACGCGCACGCACGCACACACACACACACACCACACACACACACACACACACACACACACACACACACACACACACACACACACACACACACACACAGCTAGTGTATATATATATATATTATTACAGATGTATGACATGGTAGCTCAGCACTATACCTTCCCACGACTACCATTTGCTCCACGACGTCCTTGATATCCTTTGTTACCCTGAATAGAACAACAAACAAACTCACACATCAACATCCACATGTTCACGCATGTGTCTCCTCCACCTTAGGTCCCATATCTCCGGGACTGCCATCACTTCCTCGAGCACCATGGTTACCATTCGGACCCTACACACAAACAACAGAAACCATAGCAAGAGAATTAACCCCTCAATGTATATCATAATGTATACCTTTTTGCCTGGGGGACCCACTGGTCCTTTTGGTCCCTTCTTGCCCTACATTTTGAGCAACTAAATGAGTCCAATTATGACACATAAATAATTAACTTTGTTATCACCTACCTTTGGACCTTGAGGACCCACTGGTCCCACTGGTCCCATGTCACCAGCATCACCCTGTTCTCCATCATCACCATTCTGACCATCATCTCCTCGTTGACCCTTCCAGTAGCAACAACACAATTGCAAGGTAACCAACTCAGTCGTAGCGAATCAATTCAGACCTTTGCTCCGTTCTTTCCATTGTTGCCCGGTCGGCCATCATGTCCATTGGCACCCTTAAATGCAACAGCATTCAGTCAACACTCCACGGGATGCCCGTTTTCTTGCCTACCCTCGGTCCTTTGTCACCGGTATAACCCGCCTTTCCCTTCTGTCCGATAGCCCCGGTGGCTCCTTTGTCACCAGTATCACCGTCCACTCCGGTATCACCCTGTGGTCCCTGCTCTCCCTTGTCTCCAACCTGTCCCTGCTCTCCCTTATCTCCCTTTAATCAAATCATATTACTCACACGATCCGGTCACTCACACAACACGCGTAGCCTTACAGTTGCGCCTGTCTGACCGTTATGTCCTCGATAGCCCTTCGGTCCCTGCAATAATCAACCGGTTAATCACCACATTTTGTCAACTTTTTTCATATATATAATCACCTGATGTCCCGGATCTCCTTGAGGACCAGGATGTCCTCGTGGACCCTGATGTCCCTACGTCACAAAATGTATTGACTTCATTGCACAACATGCGTCAAAATTACAGTCGACTATACCATCTGTCCCTTCTGTCCCGGGCTACCATTCTTCCCCGGATGACCCTGAAACAACAAAAATTGAAAACGTGAAAAGATGAGCCACCAACGATGGAGATTAAGTCCTACATCGCGACCATTGTCGCCCGTCTCTCCAACATGTCCCTGCTCACCGTCTATTCCATCATGACCCTGCAAGCCATGAGTAAAAAACCTACACACACTTTAATATCAATATACTCACGGGGTTTCCCGGATATCCTTTCAATCCCTGGGGTCCAACGGGTCCCTTGCTGCCATCTTTGCCATCAACGCCATCTTTACCCGGATGTCCATTAACACCTCGAGCACCAACATTACCCCATGAACCGTCATCACCGGGGTAACCCTAAAACATCAAACAAGCGCAAACTGACTCTTAAAACGTCGACATTTCAAGCACAAAGACGCGCACCGTTTGTCCCTGTTGTCCGTCTTTTCCATTGTTGCCATTGTGGCCTGCGTACCCTTTGGGGCCCTGATAGAGAAAGAAACATCGTACATGACAAGTAATCAGGAGAAAGAACAAGAAGAGAATCGGCTGTCATACAAATCATCAATAACAAAAGAAATTGGGGTCTAAAAATACAAACACGCATTTTCCCACCACGCACGCACGCACGCATGCGTAGAAACACGAGTAAATGTCGTTAAGACGACAAGCAATGGCCAAAACATAGTACCTTCCCACCACGCATGCGCGAACACTATTAAATCTCGTTGCTATGGCAACAAGCAATGCACCTTCCCTCCACGCACGTGCAGAAACATGAATAAACCCTATTGTTAACGGCCAATAGAAGGTGCTACTTGCTATACAAAGGGATGGACGCACGTTTGGTCCAGTTGCTCCGTTCTTTCCCGGATGTCCAGGCCATCCGTTCTCGCCTCTCTCGCCGTTTTGTCCGTCTTCACCATCCTCACCATCAGGACCCTACACAAACAAACAGAAGCGAGACTCTAGACTCACTCCAAACAGCCACACACGTCAAGTAGGTCACCTTTGGTCCTTTCGCTCCCGGATATCCAGGATAACCACCAGGACCCTAACAACAACAACAACACATCCTTACAAACAAACAATAAATATAACAAACGGTTGACAGACTTGAGGCCCACGCGGTGGATAAGCCGATCCGCTTCGTCCGGGTGCGCCGCGGTCCCCCTTAGGTCCTGCAGCATCCTACACAAGTCGGACAGACGAGTAGACATCAAAAAGACGGAAATTTTGAAAAACGTGGAAAACACTACCTTGTAGTTGTCATAAGTGTATGGGTTGTATGGATTATAAGGGTCATAGCCAGGATACCCAGGCTGTAAAGAAACGGTCGATTGAAGGACAAGAGAGTGAGTGTCACTGTGTGTGACATACCTGAGTGGCCTGTGCGAGACTGTAGACGAGTACGAGTCCCGCCACGTACAACAGCGACTGTTTCCACATAACAGACAGCAGTGATGCTCAACGCGCGTCCGGATGAGTTATGAAGGAGGACGAACATATACTGAGCTTATAATACTGCGCAGACACTCGCAATCCAGGCAACGCTCGAACCCGATTGGAAGGCAAGCAAAGTCATCAGCCGGTCTCCTATAATGTCTACAAAAATGAGACACTATGACATCTCCCGCTGTTACTTTATCTATACAGCATGGTGTAGTAATCTATAGATACACGGTTGATGCTTGTAAGGCTTGTGTGATACTTAGTGTGTATGTATATTTAGACATTTAGTTCCAATCTAATGGCAACAGCGTGGACGGTCTTCATGTAGTCTAACAGAAGTGGAAGCTGCTGCCTGGTGAAGCATGGCTGTTGTCGGTATGGATGCGTCACTTATTGCATCAGACTCGCTTTGCTTCAAAAAACAACGCCTGGAATGTCATCAACCCGGGCGTACGCGGAAAACCCACGCCTGTCTGTCGGATACTACAAGTGCGATGTCCTGCTGACAGTACAAGCTACAGATAGCAACATTCTTGTCTACTACGTCTGTTAGCATCCGTTTCTGTGAAGATACCGCACAGCCAAACGACGACTGTACTGCCCGACTATGCGCGCTTTCCTAAGCATCAGAGCGATATAAAAGCCGCGGTCGTTGAAACGACTGACATTCTCGACGTCGCAACTTGAACGGCAGTTTGGAGTTCGTTCTGTGTAGCAGCATGCAGTTAAAAGTGTTTGTTCTCTTTGGATTGGTGGCTGGAGTCCTCAGCGCCACCGTCAAACGAAGCGTGAGAAACTGTTAATATTTGTGAGTGTAAGACGGTCTCTTTACGTCGTGGTTGTAGGACGATTATCAACAAGGTGGCGCAGTCAACTCGTATAGCTCACCGTATGGATACAAATACAGACTAGGACCTAAAGGTCAGAAAGGCGAACAAGGCATTCCTGGATATCCGGGAACAAAGGGACCAGTTGGACCCAAGGCATGACAGTGTTGTATGTTACTAGAATGATGAGTGACAAAGTGTGTGTACAATTGTAGGGACCAAAAGGCCCACAAGGAGGACCAGGACCACAAGGACCAGCAGTGAGTTAGAGATAGACAAAAAAACTTTAATGCCACACACACAATTGAATGTCCCAGTAACGGACTATGTTCTCTATAACAATCACCTCTCACTCCGTTTGTAGGGAGCAGATGGTGAAGATGGTAAAGACGGACACCCAGGAGCCAAAGGAGACAAGGTACAGTGCACAATACAAAAGCATACGTGTACATGTTTACTATCGACTAACTGTCTGTCTATTGTATGTAGGGTGATGCTGGCATGCCAGGCAAAGATGGCGCGCAAGGACAACGAGGAATGAAAGGAGAAACAGGCCAGCCAGGCATGAACGGTGCTAAGGGACCAAAAGGAGACAAGGGAGAGCCGGTATGCACACGCCACACACACACGCACACACAGTGACACACACACAGACACAGACACAGACACAGACACAGACACAGACACACACCACACAAACACACCCACACCCACACACCCACACACCTCATTTGTCGAGCATTTTTAACATGTTGTCTCCACGACAGGGCGCTAAAGGTCCAGTAGGTCCACAGGGTCCTAAGGTGAGTCCACGTTGACAACTCTGCATGTCACATGTTCTCGCTGGCTGACAAGTTATGCAACCAGGGAGAACCAGGAGCAAACGGAAGTGACGGCAAATATGGCGCTGACGGACCACAGGTTTGTTAATAATTAATTAATTAATTACCAAGTGTGTTTTACATCCTAAAATGCAAGTTAATGTGATGCTTTCTGGATAACTTTAGGGAAAACAAGGAGAACGAGGAGAGAAGGGCGACAAGGGAGCTGCAGTGAGAGCACACTTGCTGTCAACACGTGACAAACGTAATGCATCAAGTGTGTGATGTTTAGGGCCAAGATGGACAGAAAGGTGAAAGGGGAGCAAAGGGAGAAGCAGGAGACGACGGTCGTGACGGCAACGATGGACAAGATGGAGCCAATGGTGCAAAAGGCGATACTGTAAGCACATGACTACACCTAACTCTCTCTTCTTCAACTTGACTCATTTGCTGACACCTTGACAGGGACCCAAAGGCATGATCGGACCCAAAGGACCTAAGGTTTGGATACACAAGCATTGAGAGTTTGGTGTAGTGTTTGATATAAATATGTGATAATAGGGAGACACGGGAGCAAGAGGTGAAAAAGGTGACCGCGGTCAGGATGGTGATAAGGGAGACCAAGGACCAGCAGGTGACCAGGGAGATCAAGGAGAAACCGGAGCTCAGGGTGCAATGGGAGATAAGGTTAAAAGAACCTCAATATCACTGTTGTTTCATCGTGTGTGTGTGTGTGTGTGTGTGTGTGTGTGTGTGTGTGTGTGTGTGTGTGTGTGTGTGTAATTGTTTACTGCTGACTTCAGGGTGACAAGGGTGAGACCGGTGCCATGGGTCATCGCGGACGAATTGGACCAAAGGGAGACAAGGGAGACCAAGGCCCTCAGGGAGAGAAGGGAAGCAATGGACGTCGAGGTAACGATGGACAAGATGGAGAACAAGGAGACAAAGTCAGTGATAGAAACAATTCAAATACAAAGCCTTGTTTGCAAGCAATTGTTCGATGATAGGGTGACGCAGGTGCTGATGGAGTGGACGGTGCTAAGGGTGCCAAGGTAAGACCATCAACCAGACACATTTCAATCACAGCAAACACTAATTTTTTTCCAAAGGGCGAGCAAGGCGAGCAAGGATCCCGAGGTCCAAAGGTAAGTACACTAAGCGCAACTAGACTGTAACATTTGTTAATTCGAGTGTTTACCTTAGGGCCCAATTGGACCTAAAGGACATCAAGGATTTCAAGGTCTCCCTGGCATTCAAGGTCCCAGAGTAAGGCAATGTGGTTGATTGTGTATACATATACTGCTAATTTGCATTCTGCTAGGGTCCGACCGGTGCAGCTGGTGCTAATGGAAGAAAAGGAGACATGGGAATGTCTGGACCAAGAGTAATACTAACAGTAAAACCTGAACGTATTGATGTCCTAACCTGGTCGGATTGAATAGGGTGATACAGGTGATAGTGGACCAAAAGGACATCCAGGAGATGCAGGACAGGTAAGATCTCAATGACAGCAAATGAAAGAGACAGTCAGATAAATCAGAATGAATCAGCTGTGCAAGTAAATACAAATTAAACTGTCGTTGGGCCTTGAGATCTTGGAGAAGTGGCAAATGTAGACAGTGTGGTACATGCAACAAGAATTTACAGACAAACAGAGAGACGGACAGACAAGACAGACAGACAGATAGACAGACAGAGAGACAGATAGACAGACAGACAGACAAGCAAACAGAACAAATTACATGCAATAAGTTTCCTCTATTTCAGTGTATCTATGTGTTTGTAGAGCATCAAGGGACCCACTGGTCCTCCCGGCCCTCCAGGCCCACCTGGACCTGTAAGCATAATTTTCCTAAATTCGTCTGTAAACTCTAACTCATCCTTCCTGTTCTATCTTATCTAGCCATTTGATGCCAGTAAGCTAGAGGCCGCAATTGAGGCTCTGAGGTTGCATGTCCAGCAAGTGTTGAACAAGTATGGCTACAAGTATGCTTACTAATAAGCGCATTGTGACTCTATGCAGAAAGATGACACATTTTGGGATAGAAACAATTGTAATCACATTGAGTGTTTAGATGCATGTGGCTATAACAAGTTGAATGGATTGTATATTTGGAGACTCATAACTGCCTGTCTCAGTTTGCCTTGCATAGAATAATACCCACACATAAAACCATAATCTCACACAATCACGGTGTCACCATTTGCACATGCACATGCACACACACACACACACACACACACACACACACACACACACACACACTTACAGTGTAGCTTCCCTACACATACGTGTACTGGTCTAAAGCATTCGAACGTGTTATTCATACAACGTAATACAACACACCCAAGCAAGAAAACAATGAAGAAAAAACAAAGCCATCAAACAAACAGAACAATTTACAGATTGTTTTGGAAGAGACAGACAGAGTACATTCATACTATCATGAGAAGTTGTTCTGCTGTCTATTTCCATGTGACTCGATTAAGTCACTTTGCCTCTGCTATTGGTGACAAAGCAGACTTTTACTAGATTAAGTGGCATGAAAACAGTCAAGTCCAGATACACTATCCAAGTATTTGAGTGTCAAATGTACATAGCAAAGAATTGCATTCTAGTACGAAATTAGTGATTTACTTCCAGCATTTCATTTTTTGACCAAGTCCATTCTGTTTGTAAATGACAGAGACTACCACCCTATGACAGAACGCAGCCTCGCCGACCATTCTCTTTGTGTCAAATTTGCTATCCACTCATGACGATGAACAAACCACCCACACGAGCTGTAAAAAGTGGCTCTTAAAATCTCAAAAATGGAAACCCAATGATGACTCATAAGGTTAGCCATCGACTGAGACATCATTACTCTACCTGAAAGGTCAAGCAATCACCAACTTGTGTCCAAGCCAAAATCTTGTATTAGTTGTAGTCAACTAACTATATGTTTGTCAATACATATAGAATGCTCAGTTAGTTAGGAAGTCATCTTGTGGAGTGAGTTCATCCCGGGACCCTACAGGGTTACAAGTTCAAGTCACAGTGATGGTGAGCTATGGCATAATTCCTTAAGCAAGAAACTCACACATAATTGCCTCTCTCAACTCAGAAGTATAAATGCGTGAGTACCTGGCCATTGACTAGGGTGGCAAAGACCCCAGACTGCAACAAAGACCATCAGCCACTGGGGTCTGGGTGGGACTTTGGGCACAGTTGGCATCACAGTCCGGCCTCCTGCAAGCACCTGGCCAGGTTCCAGGAGATTGCTTAGCACTGCCCATAGCTCCTGCGTAGTGCACAGGAACCAGCCATATGGCTGGGGGCGTGGCCGTCTAACAGCAGCTCCTTATCTATTTGCCATTTTGCATGGATGAGCCCTTTCGACTAACTCGTGATGGAGTCTGACATATACAGTCTCTGACACCGAAGAGACAAACATCATCAACAAAAATGTTAATTAATTGATTAAGCAAACAATCTATTGCAACATCAAGTCTATTGATGTCTACAGCACAACGAGAACCACAAGATCCATATCCTCAACTATATCAAGCAACAGGGGTCACATCACATACAGACAAGAAAATCACACTAATCATGCTGCTCCGTGGAAATTGTTGACGAAGCTATCACAACTTAACCATAGCAACACAGTCAATGGCCACAAACTTCAGACAAAAACATCAGCGTCATTTTCTCTCCTTCTTAGGCATTCGTTACACTTACCATGTTACTGATGCCTGTGTCGTCTACTGCCATTACGATTTTAGACCTCTTATCAATGCACTGCGAGCTGCACAGGAAAATACCAACACACACATGTCGTATCCGGAAGCTGTCGCTGTCCTATATACGGGTAATCGAAGCTACATATACGGGTAATCGAAGTTACAAGCATGCGCATTACTTTCTCGAATGCGAGACAACCATTAGCGCTCCAATTTTTTTACTGTTTATTTTGCACCGTATTTCTTCGTTTAAACGCCGCCCTCAATTAAAAGCGGGCCTCAAATAAATGCGGCATTTTAATTAATGAATTCTAATCTATCTAGCTCGAAGTTTAAAGGAAAAATCATACAACTTCTTCAAAGGCAAACGTTACTTTAAAATTTAGATCTACCCGGATACTGTTTTACTGCATGATGTCTCAAAGTCTGAATTGCATACCTGTATGGTGTTCAATTTTGTTCTCTTGAAAAGGTGTCAGACCTACGTGTATACAGCAGTACGCGTACATACACACTCATAGAGCTTTAATTAATTAATTAAGCACGGACAGAAATAGAAACACTTATCGAATAAACGCCGCCCCGCCCTCGCCACAGTGTAACCTAGCTCAAAAATAAACGTCGTGGCGTTTAATTTAATTGAAGAAATACAGTATGTCAAACTTGCCCAAGGCGCGCATGCGCTACGGTTACAAACATATCTCTGTGAATCAATACAATATTTAGTAAGCATAATAATTAGTATGACAATCTGGGTTAATTGATCCTTACTTTAGGTAAACCAACTGATTGTATGGCATGTTCTCATCTGATTGTGAAGACTAGAAATTTGTGTTTGTTAAATAAAGGTGTCACTAAGCAGTTTCTGTGGTAGCTGTAACGTTTGTATATTGCAATGCAACGTATAATATATTAATAGCTCAAAGTACAGTACAACCAGTTAGGCTATAACATCAAGTGAGTGCATGCTAAGTGCTATTCTACCTTTAAATAGTCTACCAATCTAATTGTCTAAAACCACTCCTAACATCTCTCTTTCTTTAAATTTTAAAAGATCAATAAATTATCTAGGATTTAAAAAAGTTAAGTAGTATAAAATGCGCCCTGAGATAACTCGATCGGTCTTTTGATTGTTAATTCTTCCACTTCTTGTCTGACATGGTTGTTGGACTTCTGTTGTTGTCTTTGTTGTTCTCTCTTGTTGTTGTTGTTGTTGTTGTTGTTGTTGTTGTTGTAGTTGTTTCTTTGTAGAGCCTGGCCTTTCCAGGTGCTGCAACTGTTTTTAAAGCTGGTTTCTTGGTTGGCTTTAAATGTATCCTATTCCTTTGGTAAGTTGTACCTGATGATGTTTTTACTTCGTAAGACCTATCTATATACGAAGTTACAATAATAGTCCACTGTGATAAGGTATTTTTTAGTTTGTCTTGAAAGGTGAAAAGATCTGCTCCTAGTTTGGCCCATGGTCTATTTGGCACGTCGTGGCTTTGTAGTGATTCCTTCTGCTGACTTGTTTCAAACGAACGGCAAATCGAATATTCCTTTCACTGCACTATTCATTCCTGGCCAATATACGTACGCAGTCTCTTGCCCTTCGAATACAACCATTTGTTAATTCCAATGTGGGAGCTGTACGTGTATTCTTTCCAGCACTTTCCGTTGGTAGGACTGCGGTATCACAATCCTTTTGTCCGTGAAAATCAGTCCATCTTGTACTACTAATTGCAAGTTCTCTCTGACATTGTAGTATATTGTCGTATTTCATAGCTTGTGACTTAATTCATGCCTAGCTTCTGGCCATCAATCCTGTCACAATGGTTGTAATTAGTTGTTGCATTGTCGAATCATTTGCTGTTGCTTGCTTGATTTCTTGCAATCTTTGATCAGTCACTAGCTAGCTGGTATATGCTGTACCATGTCAATACATTCCAATTCTCTTTCAAGCTCTGTCTGCATTTGAACAACTTCTGAATTGTTGCGTTATCACTTAATTCCTTGAGTTAATTCCTTGCATGTATGCTCTCGACAGTGTGTCTGCCAAATACATGTGCTTGCCTTGCTTGTAGACGACGCTGATGTCATACTTTTGTAGACGCAATAGTATTCTCTGTAGCCTTTTTGGTGTAGACTATAGAGGCTTAATTGTGATATGTTGTTTTCAGTGGCTTGTGGTCTGTTTCCACGTTCACTGCATGTCCTTCCATATGTATATGAGTGAAATTCTCAACTCCAAACACAATGGAGAGCAATTCTTTCTCTATCTGTGCGTAATTGATATTCTTCTCTGTTTCTGTCAAGGCTCTGCTTGTGTAAGCAACAGGCTGTCCTTTCTGCATTAGTGCTTCTCCAAGCCCTAGCTGTTGAGACTTGTCAGATTGTACTGTTACCTCTTCTGCTGGGTCAAAGTACTTCAACACTGGAGTCGTTGTCACTGTTGTTTTGATTCTCTCAAATATTAATTGCATCATGTGTGCTTGTCCAGCAAAATTTCACATCTTGTTTTGTGAGCTGCCTGTGTAGCTCGCATAGATTGGATAAGTAGCCGACAAACTTTGACTTATAGTTTACCATTCCCATGAGTCTTCTAACTCCAGCTCTGTCTTGAGGTTTCTGCATTTTCTGAATTGCTGTGACTATTGCAGGGTCTGGTTTAAGTCAATTGTCTGTCAGTATAATGTCCCATACATGCAACTTGGAGCATGGCTATTTTGCATTTTTCTTGATTCAGCTTCAATCCTTTTTCTCTGCATCTATTCAGCAATTGGGTTATCTTTGAATCATAATCATTTCTGGCTGCTTGTTGGGTTGCTTCCTTGCCAGTCACTAATATGTCATCTGCAACTGTGTAAACTCCTGGTAAATTCTGTATTGCTGCATCTTCTTTGGAATATCTCAAGTGCTGGCGAGATGCCAAATGGCATTCGATTCCATCTGTATCGACCATAGGGTGTTGCAAATGTAGTCAGTAGGCTTGACTCTTTGTCTAGTTCAATGTGCCAAAATCCGTTTCTCACATCCAGGACACCTAAGACTTTGGCTTGATTCAGTTCTGGCAATAGGACTTCCAATGTTGCATGGTAAGAGATGATGACTTCGCTTGAGCGCTCTATTCAGAGGGTTGGATCACTGCAGACTCGTAATTTTCCATTTGGTTTATATGCACAACAACCAAACTGGATATCCAATCTGTGGTCTTGTCTTCCCTCTGGATAATGTCCATTTTCTCTAAACGGTCCAGCTCCTTTTTCAATTCTGCTTTTGACTGATAGCAATATTCTGCTAACTGGTAATCTCACTGCTTGTACCGTATCAACTTCTACTTTTAGCTTTTCTTCCAATCGTCCAACTTCTCCTTGGAATACTTCTGGGTATTTGTTCACATGCAAAATCCTGCTTTGTCAATCCACTTATCTTGTGCTTTGCTGCTTGTGGTGCCTTCTTCTGCTGAGTGGTCACCATCTGAATGTTAATTCTCTTTGTGTATATACATGCAGTAATTGCATTCGTTGCACCGCTTTTGCTCCCAGTATTGCAGCTGGTGCCTTTTCGAACACCACAAATTGTGTGAGATAGCTTCTGCCATTCTTTGGGTTTCTAGAACCATCACTTGGCACTTCCCAATGGGTGTAATGGTAGTTCCATCATATAGAGATAGGATCTGTCCTTCATGTTCTCAACTGTGCTTAGATCAGCTTTCCTTAGGACGTTGCAGGTAAATCCTGTGTCCAATTGGAATTGTATTCTTTGTCCATGCAGCCACTTCCATTTTTGCATATATTCGATTTGAATGTTGTCTATCGATCAATAGTGTTGACAGTCTGCTTGTCAGGCAACGTCAATGTCAGTGCATACTCAGTTTGTGAGATGTCACTGCTGTAGATCTCATCACTGTCATAGTTATATTCTTCATGGAATGCAATCTCGTTTGTCTCAAGGTGCACGCGTGTCTTAGATTTGCACATGCTTGTGTAGTGGTGCAGTTTGCCACATGCTCTGAATTGTTTACCCTAGGCTTTGCAATACCGTGCGCCTTTGGAGTGCGTCTTGCCACAATATTTGCATTCTTGAGGAGGTGCAGTATCTCTGGTTTTGCTGCTTTCTGACTCTGCTTTTTGCGTTGCGCTTGCACGATGCAAGAAGCAGTGTCCTTTGTAGTCATCACTTCCATCTGTTCATGCGTTGATACGCTTGCTCGGCATATGTGTAAGCATTCGTGAGTTCGAAGGCTGAGGTTCTTCTTTTGCAGGAGGAGTTTTCTCATGCTATTGTTTTTGACTCCAATTGCCGCAAAGTTGCATGTCTTCGCGAGCTCTTTCAGTGTTGTGAAAAATTGTTCAAACGTTTCGCCTTCTTGCTGCGTTCTCTGGTTGAAAATAAACCTCTCATAAATTACATTGGTCTCAGTACGTTCCCATCATAGCGAGCACTTTGTCCATGTCTGATTTGTCTGCCTCGTTGTTGAACGGTAACGAATTGTAGATTTGCAGAGCGTCTGGGCCTATGAAAGTGACAAACGTAGCTATTCTATATCTATTGTCTCGTACCTGCAAGTTAGACAAAATCTCACAGCTGTTCCCAATCTTTCGCCACTCTCGCCAAATTATGCTGGGAAAGGTTCCCTTTGACCACTAGTGGTTTGGGTAGCAGTAGTCTATAGCTACCTTGCATATGGAGAGGGAATTCGGCTTGTTCGGTTGCATGCTGTTTGCTGCTGCGCCTGCTGAACTACTGGCTGCTCTGGTGGCTGTTCTATTTCTGCTTGTTCCATTTCTAGCCACTCCTGACATCATATACACGTTTGTATATAATACGGTGTATTGCAATTACAATACAACGTATAATATATCACTAGCTCAAAGTACGGTACGACCAGTTAGGCTAGCATCGAGTGAATACACGCTAAGTGCTATTCTACCTGGTTACCATGTCTGCACATGAACGTAATTTCCATGTTTACAGCATCATATTGAAGTAGACTCCCCAGTCTTCCTCCTCGCGAGGAGGACAGGGTACGAGTCTAATATTAAAGACAAAATATCAGTGAATAGACAATTCAAACAAAAATTTTTAAATAAATAATTTATTAATCAATTAAATAAATAAATAGAAACATCAAATGCAAATATTGACTTCAATAGACACACGAGAACGCCACATGATTTCTTGCAGATCAAGATGCATTATCTGTGAAGCCGAAATTCAATTTCAAATAGCTATCAGCAGTTCAATACAAAACAAGCAACTTTTGTCTTTACTTTATCTTCTAATCTACACACAGTATTTGTATAATAAAATTTTCTCAAATTTCTGATAATATTTTCTTCTGAATGATATTCTTCTATATTGCAGCTGCACACGACAATAAGGCTGTTGGTTTGTTGTGTGTTGTCTTGTTTCTTTTATAGATAGTTTCTTATTCGTTTCAGAGCAAACAACAACAACTGTTATGTACTCTGTATGACTCAAGTTCCCATCAGTTTGTGATAAGTTGAGATTCAATCTTTCTCCTGACTATTCCTCCCACTCCAGCTTTATCACAAGCGACCAACAACTGCTGAACTGTAGCTTGTTGAGTTTGATCTGTCCAGGCTGACAAAACTTTACGTAATTTTTCTTTCAAATTGTAAATTGGTTGGTCACATTCTTTCATTACTCCCCTTGTCACTCCAAGGTAAGTACCAATTTCACTCCAATGATCTCCGACATTTTCAGCTACTATTTCTATGATGACTGGAGTCACCTCAGAGTCACCATGTAAAGTCATGTCCTCGGTGTTTTGTACTAATCCAGTTGCTGCATCAGGTAACATCAAGTGACTCAAATGCTTTTGAGGCTCAGATGGAATGCGAGCAACAAGTAGAGCATCATACAATTCACATACCATCAATTGGTTGTCTCTTGACTCTAACCACTCACTTAATATGCGGAATGCCGGTGGCTGGACAAAACTGGAGTCAGAAATGTTTTGCTGTAGCTTTGACAACATAGACTGTTCAGAACCAAATATGATACTTGTTAGGTTAGGCCAGAACTCTCCAACATCTGTTGCTACCCGGTGGAGATCCATTCGATCCACTGAAGTTGCACTTTCTGAAGACAAAACATGACATAAAGGAATACCTTTCTTTACACTTGGGCACACTAAATAAATACAAAAATACATACACACACATTCTATGTGAAGACAACATTCGTGTTTGTTGTTTACCCTGTTGTAGTGCTTGGATGTGTTTTGACATCTCTCCACTGTATCTTCCTGCTGTAGCATCTACTGCAAATGATCCCCACGATTCATTTGGCACAAACTGCTTGGGTCGACTGAGGGGAGACTTTCTACTTGTGGTAGAAGAACTTCCACTGTAGATGAATCTATCAGAGAGAACACCAGGAACAGACTGGAGAAGATCCTCCATATCTGACACACAACGAAGAAGAACATGCCACAATCTGCCAACACTGTGATGTGACTTGACTACTCTACCACTGAGACATATAGAGCCAGATGAAGTATTCTTGCTGCAATTGAAATGCAAAGTCACTGCACCATAACGCATCAGCAGTCCACTGCTCCAGTGACAAATATAATTGGAGTGACGATGGCAACGAGCAGACAGTCGTTCAAACAAACCCAATGGACGATCATATGCAAATGAGTATTCAACAGAAACTTGCATGACTCCATGTGGTATATCTAAAGGCCAAAGTTCACTAGCATCCTCTGGTTTCTCATCATTAAGTAGCCATGGCAACAGCAAGCCAACATTATGTTGTTTTAGCTTAGAAATCATTTCTTTGCAACTGTCTCTCTGCTCTTGAAGACGATATTGTTCTATTGTGTGACCAGATGAATCTGATGTTCGGTTGGCGCTAATTGGCGGAGTTAAAGTGATCTGACGTCTTCCCCAAGTGTGTTCCAGTTCTTGAACTACATCATTTGGTGAGCCAGTTAGATAACCAAAGTCGAGAGCAAGAAAAAGCTTAATGAACACGTCAACATGATGATCTGCAGTAAGATGGAACTCACTCCACAGTGCCAGTAGCATAGATATCCTAGCAACGCCATTACAAACAAGATCAATTTTCATCTCCTTAAACTTCTGAGGACCTACACCTGCCCCAATAAACCGATAATCATATTCTAAAGATTCGTGATCATGTCTGAAAACAGCCTTAAGTAAAGTGACCACAAATGGTGGTACAGGAAAGAGAACTTCTGCTAAAGTCAGGTGATGAGAGTAATACAGAATGCTTCCTACCTGGTTCAGATAGTTTAGCAACTCACGACAGCTTTCTTCTGTCAGTCCGTGCTCTACACACACTTGCATTGCATAAGAGACATCTATAATGGGGACAGACGTGTGAGGTTGTGGTGTAATCAACTTGTCTTCTACAGTCACCCATGATGACGGCAACTTTGTGTGCAGTGAAGGCAGCAGCCTTTCATTACCACACAGATCTCTTAAACAATTCTTCACACTGACCACTCCCTCATGTGTCGAGGCACTCGTCAATAGCACATTTTCTTCAACAGTTATTCGCTGAAAGTCAAAAAAGTGAAGACGTTCTGATACGTACTTGTTCTTTGGAGAATCACCAGTTGCAATGATTCGTTTCATTTGATCAATCTCAGCTTGTCTGATCTTCAAGAATTGACGTAGACAAGTGTACAGATGTTCGCTCCACTTTCTACTCATTTCTTCTCTTGACATGTCGACCATCAGATCAACTTTACTGACAACAATAGCAATGTGAGCTCTGCTGTTTCTGTCATACACAACTTGCAGGAAATCTGCAATATTTCGTCGAAAACATTGTTGAGTGAACTTATACTGACTGCTGTCCACAACAATCAATACCAATGAATTGTCACTGATAAACAGCTGGTTAGTTAGCATGTATGCTCTATGGCCACCACTGTCAAGGAGTTTGCATTCTATTTTATCATCCAGCTTCATCACTTTTTCTACTATCCCTATAGTTCTCTCATCGGGTTCTGCAAGAAATGGTTTACCACTCTCCAATGCTTCAACGAAGCTTGTTTTTCCTGCCATTGTAGTTCCCATCACTAGAATCTTTATTCTGCCACGTCGCACTCCACCCACCTTATCCAGCTCATGGAAATATTCTCTTATAACACGAATACCTTGGTTGCACACTTCAATGGGTGGAAACACTAATGGGCATCCATCCACTTTCAATGTCTTAAGTTGGGAGCTAAAGACAAATTCCTTCAAAAGATGAGTGACTGAAGTTCCTGATATGTCGACTTCCTTGATTGTGACTTCTAAAAGTACGTACAAAACAGAAATATTGAGTAAACAAGTACATATAGTGTAGACTGAAACCCAACAATCATTTTACAAAGAAACAAATACAGGTAAGTTTCAATCACTTCATTCATTAGACATTAAGTCTTATCATCTTGATAACACACTTCATCTCTGTTTTACTCCATTATCATTATGCCATAAACTATTATCTGTTAGTGTCACAGGCAACCGCGTCCTTAGCAGGCGCTCAGCCGGTCTTGCTGTTAACTCAAGTTGATCTATTTCAAGATATGAGACAGACTAGTTGTAGGAATAATGAATGACCGTATACAGCAACGACTGTTGGCAGAAAAACAGTTGACATGCAAGCGAGCGTATGAATTAGCGATTGCACAAGAAACAACCAAAGAGAATACCGCAGAGCTAAAGCAGAAGGAAGCAATGAGTACACCTGGCAACCCAGAGGGATTGTCCGTACACCAGTTACAGAAGCAGCCTGTACACCAGCTACAGAAGCAACAAGTACCCAAAGCAGGCAATTACACAGACCGACTGACAAGGTATCCAGTTGTTGTTCTTGCTGTGGTACACAGAGACACATACAGTTCGAGTGCTGGTTCAAGAATGTCAAACGTTTTGGCTGCAGCAAAATTGGGCATGCAAAGGCAGTTTGTAGCACAGTAAAAAACGGCCCAAAAAGAGGACAGTGGTAGAGGTACATACATACTAGCCTCGCAAGCCAGGCTCTTCCGCGCAGTCGCTGAGCTAACCGCACGTGAATCACACGAGGAGGAGGAGCTTTTACCGGAATTGCTCCAGCGCGAGAAGAGCCTGGTCGCTTTCGAGAACGTCATAGTGACGTGGGACCCCCGATCGGATTTCATAGCTTGATAAAGCTAATCCTATTAGGTAAGCATGTAGGTATGAAAGTTGAGAACACGCGACATCGCTTCACGCACTTGCTTGTTTTGCACGAAGTACGTAGTTGACATCATCGTTCGCTTCTAGTACGTATGCAGACAGCTCAGCCATGTAATATTCTGCAGTGTCACGACTCCTTTTCAGCATTCAGTTTCGCCAACAGCACACCGCCGAATCTAGATCTGCAGCGCGGTAGTTTGAGAAATGAACTCATTGTACGCGGTTAGTGTATATATGTAGCAGTCAGAAACCGTGCATTGAAACAAGTCGTACGTGTACACGTGCAACTACGAGTCAACTCTACACTTCCTGAACATGGTAGGTCCACTGCACTGCTGTTTTCCCATGCCTAGATGTTTCCAGTTCACCGTGAGGAGGTCAATATCGTACAAAAGTGTTGCTTGCTGAGTGGAAAGTACGGTCACATAGACTGTGTTAGCAATACACGCGGAGAGGTCAATTGCAACAAGCTCTAGGCCACTGTTTTCATGAACCGTTGAGTGAAACTGGGCCGGCAGTTCTCACACCATTTCCCCCACAGGCTATAGATGTCAGAGTAGACGCGCAGGAGTGGTGAATAGTTCTACGTCTGTTTCAATTCGCGCAAACCTGCAGATGAGTTCAGTAGAACGAAACGTTGCTGGAGAGTGTAGGTTCAGCGGACCAGTCCCATGTAGGCCATTCCTACGCTCATTATTCACCAGCACTTCGTCCATCAACGGCTTCACTGGATTTCGTGTTCACGCGCTCTCCGCGGAGGGCTACCTCTCTGCTTCGTGTATCAGCGCAATTACATAAACGAGCTCTTTAGGAAATCGAATTAGCTTTATCAAGCTATGAAATCGGATCGGGGGTCGCACGTCACTATGACGTTCTCGAAAGCGACCAGGCTCTTCTCGCGCTGGAGCAATTCCGGTAAAAGCTCCTCCTCCTCGTGTGATTCACGTGCGGTTAGCTCAGCGACTGCGCGGAAGAGCCTGGCTTGCGAGGCTACATACATACGTACAAATCGGCTATGAGGAGGCACAGTCAGATACAAATGAGGATGAGGACATTGAAATGAAAATGAGGACGTTGAAATGAAGATGGGGACGTTGAGTGGATTAGTGGCAATATTCACGCGTTACACAAAGGACAAGAAAAGCCTATTAAGACAACGTTGACTGTACAATAGACAGCCACTGGAGATGGAAATAGACACAGGAGCGAGTGTCAGCATTTGTGAGCAAAACAACACGGAAGTCAGTCTGGAAGAAAGATAAAGCACCATTGAAAGATACAAAGAAGATGTTGAAGACATATACTGGGGAACTGATACCTGTATGTGGAAAGCTCAAAGTGTAGGTAGACACTCCAGATGGATGCCCATTGCCTCTTCCACTTGCTGCAGTGGCAGGCTCTGGCCAAGTTTTTTTAGGAAGAGACTGGATTCAACAAGTACAAATTGATTGGGGAAGAGTACATCTTTTGGAGGCAAACCCTCACCAAGGAATAGTGTTAGGGTTATTGTTATTACACAATGAAGTGTTCAATGGGAAGTTAGGCAGAGTACAAGGTGTGAAAGTGAAATTGCCAAACGACAACTCCCAAGTTTTACAAACCAAGACAAGTACCGTACGCTCTGAGAAAGAAGATAGAAAAATTATTCAACCTCACAAATGCCAGAAATATTGAGCCAATACACTATTCGGAGTGGTTCCAGTATTGAAAACAATGGAAAGGTCAGAATCTGTGAAGACTATCGGTTGACAGTGAATCAAGTGTCGAAATGCGATATTTATCCGATTCCACGCATTGAAACTTCTTCGCTCAAATAGAAGGAGGACAACAGTTTACAACCCTGGACTTGGATAGAGCATATCAACAGCTTGTACTTGATGAGGAATCACACAAGTATGTCGTCCTCAATACTCACCAGGGATTATATCAGTATACTAGACTACCTTTTGGTGTTTCATTGGCTCCCGGTATCTTTCAAAGGACGATGGAGACTCTGTTGCAAGCAATTCCAGGAGTAGCGGTCTACTTAGATGACATACAATAACAAGAAAAAATGAACAAGAGCATTCATCTAACTTAGGTGAAGTGTTGATGAAATTGGAAGAGGCTGGACTAAGGCTGAATAAAGACAAATGCCGGTTCATGCAATCTGAAGTAGTGTATTTGGGACATGTCATTGACAAGACAGGGTTACATCCAGACAAGGGACGAATTCAGGCAATAAGGGAAGCACCCAGACCACAAAATGTGACAGAATTAAAAGCATACCTAGGATTGCTATCTTATTATGGCAATTCTAGCTCCACTACATTGATTGTTACGAAAAGGAGTAAAGTGGAACTGGTCATGTGAACAAGAACGAGCTTATCGCCAATCAAAACCACTGTATAGTGTCAGCCAAAGTGTTAGCACATTTTGATCCACAGCAAGAGTCTATCGTAACCTGTGATGCTTCGTCGTACGGTTTAGGTGCTGTAGTGGCTCAGAAAGGAAAAGACGGAAAAGAACATCCAGTAGCATATGCATCAATAACATCGACGAAAGCGGAGAGGAATTACGCACAGGTGGAAAGAGAAGCATTGGCAGTAGATTTTGGTCTACAAAGATTTCACCAATATCTATTTGGTAGAGAGTTTGTACTACAGTCTCAGACCATAAACCACTGGTGGGATTGTTGGGAAAAATACGCCTCTTCCGCCAATGGCATGAGCGAGAATCCATGGATGGGTCATGATCCTATCGGGTTACAGTTATAAGTTGCGATACAAACCAGGCCAGGACATCGGTAATGCAGATGCCTGCAGTCGATTACCTTTACAAATATCGTCGACAACTGAAGAAGAACAACAACAAACAATTCAATTCTTACAGCAACTGGAATCATCACCAGTATTGGCAAAAGATGTTAGAAGATGGACAGAACAAGACCCTATACTGTCTAGGGTACAATATCACGTCAATCATGGTTGGCCCAATAAACCACTAATCAAAGCGCTGACTCCTTAATGGCAAAAAGCATGTGAATTATCTATAGAAGAGGGTTGCATATTATGGAGGTACAGGGTGATTGTGTCTACCACCACAAGGGCAACAACGCGTTTTGGAAAAGTTACATGCTGGTCATCCTGGTGTAGCACGGATGAAAGGCTTAGCCAGAACAATAGTCTGGTGACCTGGACTGGATGGAGACATTGAATGCAAGGTCCAAAGTTGTTCTAGTTGTCAAGAAACAAGGAACACGCCACCAAAAGCTCCATTGCATGCATCCCTGGTCATGGCCCCATCAGCCGTGGAGGAGGGTGCACGTGAACTACTCTGGACCCTTGCTAGGAAAAATGTTTATTGTACTCATTGACGCACACTCAAAGTGGATTGAAGTCAAACCTGTAGAACCAGCAACTACGAAAACTACGGTGGAAAAGTTAAGAAAAATTTCTCAACTCATGGAATTCCTGAAAAACTGGTATCAGACAATGGGTCAGTATATTCACTAGTCAAGAGTTTACCCATTTTTGTAAAATCGAATGGAATAGACCACATTAAAACAGCACCTTATCATCCGTCAAGTAATGGGTTGGCGGAAAGAGTAGTACAAGTATTGAAGAAAGGGCTATCACTAGCAAAACAAGAAACATTGACATATTGCTTGACACAAGTGTTGTTCAGCTACTGGATTACAACGCATTCCACGACAGGAATATCGCTTGTGGAATTACTAATGGATTGCAAATTACAGTCACGTTTAGATTTGTTACACCCCAACTTGGAGCAAACGGTACACAAAAAACAATCGGCAACAGAAACATTTCTACAAAGGTAACCGGAATAAAATGATAGACCTCTACAACGGGGTGAGAGTCTACGTGCGCAAATACAACAGAGGTCATCCTTGGTAGATGGTGTAGTTCAGTCGAAAACAGGCCCCCTATCATACACTATCAAACTGGAAGATAGGAAGGTAGTAAAAAACATTTAGATCAGATTCGAAAAACCTTACAATCAGAAACACATGAAAGAGGTGAACCAGAATACCTACTAGTGGAACCAATGCATCCACAGGATAAACCATGTTCAAGAGTAATGGTACTGGTATCGCTGGGGGAACTTGAACAGTGGCATGTCGCACCAGACTTACCGAGCAACAAAAAGACGGAGTTGACAAACAAATAAAACCATTGCCGAAGATTAGCACAGGACCAGAAGACTTAGAGATACAAGTGCAACCAACTGGAGCATCAAAACTACATGCCATGCAACAAAGGAGTGACTCCAGTCGCAGTTCCAGCAAAACAAGAAAGGCACCAGACAGACTTAACTTTTAGTAGATTAGACTATTGTGTTGTACTGCAGCCCTCTTAATTGTTAATATCAGTCACATAGTCAGGGGAAAAGATGTAGTATATAAATCCGGAAATTCGTATTGTGTACATTTCAGTCATTGACCAGCATTTATGACTACCCAGTCATTCTTGAAATAAACCGACTATTAAATCTAAATCGTTGTACTATTACTGATGGCTTCAGGTTGAAATGTTCTGTCAACGTCTGTAGTGTTTCGTCGACTGACTTGTCTTTAGGCTTCCACTAAACTTCCTAGACTTCGATACGTGCGACCTCCAATCACGCTTACTAGAATAGCTCTTTGTCTATCAGCGTCGTCTATGCCATTTGCTGCAAAGTATTGTTCTAACCTTTCTGCGTAAAGTGGCCATTCTTCCTTCGATTCGTCAAACTCTGCTATTTGTACAAATACTGCCATCATCCTTGTCGCCAGATGTCACAAGTAACTGCGTCCTTAGCACGCGTTCAACAGGTCTTGCTGTAAACTCAAGTCGATCTATTTCAAGAATGACTGGCTAGTCATAAATGACGGTCAATGACTCAAATGTCACACAATACAAATTCCCAGGTGTATGTACTACAGTTAGTCTACTAAAGACAACATTTATCATATTCACATCAGAAAGCCGCAAACTTGCCAACTACATGCATGCCACACTTACCATCCATAATTAAGACTAAATCATCCAACACTCTAGTCTAATCTTACAACGTAAATAAGTTAATGACTAACTAAAATGGTTACGGATTTTATTGTACAAGTACAATCTACAATGTGAAATGCAACTAATTTATTAGTAAGTTACTTTTGATTAGGAAACGATGACAAATCATCTATAAACTTAATTTGTTGCAAGTTGTCAAGTGTATTCCTACGTTTGCTAGGATTATTTTTAGAGCATCGAGGCATTACACATAGCAACGGGTTGATACACTAGCAAACAAGTCAATACAACAACGACTGAATACACCTAGCAACACCTCTGTAATATTGCAATGGTACAGGGACTTTCACTGTTCTCTGTTCTTCCTTTGGGGAGTTGACATGTCAATCAATCAAGAACACACGTCACTTCACGGGTCCATTACTGAGTAGTCACGTACATAAACCTCAAAGTGAAAATCATTCATATTCGGTGCTTTATAGCTCAAAATTTTTGTTGAAAGGATGTGGAAAGGGAGAAGCAACATGCAGGAGAGGCAACAAACAACAACAAAACACTTAGCCCTTGAGTCCTGGGAATATTCGTGGTATTGTCTCCCCGACCATTCTAACTCATAGCTAGACTATACATGAATGTAAAATGAGATATTTTCTTTGAAGTTTGCTGGCAAATTGGACAGTTTATTTCACATAATACCCTGTGGTGTTCAGTTAGTACCATGTGGTTTTGTTCAGTATAATTGCTTTATTGGGCACAAGGCAAAAATTACAGAACACCACAATCTACTTCCAATTATATTCCAAAAGGTAAATTTACTACCACACTTCCAAAAAAGGTGCCCTTCTCCATTTTCCTTGAGTTTAGTCCCTCCACTTTCAGTATAATTGACATCTTGGCAGCTGCTGATTTTGAATTATCTTGGTCTTCGTTGCTTTGGGAAGGGCTTGCAGTTTTTCTTATACCAGTATATCATGACTGCATGGCACCAGGCCTTTGGGAGTACAGAATTGCTTCTGTTTCCAGTTTGTCTCATGATGAGTTATTCATCCACATTTTGCTTAAACAATTCTGTAAGAACGAATATCTGTTATGGCCCAATCTTCAACACATGCCTGGAATTGTCATACGGGCACCGGACAAGACTAGCGCGAGAGAGTCTGGGGACGAGGCTAAGTGTAAACACGTTCGCAGTTTTGAAAAAACTTGATCTTGTCGAGCATGCTGATATGCTGCGCACGTCTCTAGCGTCGATATGGGCATGGAAAATTGTCACTGATTGCTTAGGGAACTTGTCTACTAGTGCTAAGTTACTAACTAAAGCTATTACAATCAATTTTGTAATTTGTATTGGCTTGGATTAGAAAGTAGCCCGGATAAACAGCGGGGCGCTAGAGGGTTAATTAATGATAGCTTGCTTGTGTTGTACTCTGTCCACGCATAGAAATGTTGTACAGTTAACATATTAGAACAAACACAAGCACTCTATGTTGCTCTAGCACTTCACCGCAAAGCCAGCAAACCCCCACCCCAATGACCACGCCCACGTTCAAAACAACCACGCCCATAAATAATGCCATTTAGCCACACCTACACCGCCACGCCTTTGAGATATTCTGGGGAGAACACAGCCCGCATGTATGATCTAAGTCGGATAAACAGCCTGTTCTCAGGGACTATGCGGCTGTAACTTCCTCGAGACAACTTCTGAGAGAACTTCTGAAGCGCTGTTGGTTTTGGGCTCGACCACATCAGCGCTTCCTGGGCTTGTTCTTGAGGGAGTTACAGCCACATTATGCCATAGTCCCCTCGGTCAGAGTATCTATCCTACACGTAAACAAAATTAGTGGTATCTCTCTCTAGTTATGACAGTCACAAGTAATACTACCATTTACCTGTATTTGGTACACTTCCTATACCACAATTGCGTAGATCCAATCTCAACACATTCAGTCCATTCCATACATTGTTGGCAAGACACAACAATCTCTTGTTACCAGATAAATTCAATCTTCGTAAATGTTTCCACTGCAAACATGAAAATGTGGGAAATACTTCTAGTTTGATTTCTGACAAATCCAGCTCTTCTAGATCATGAAGATCATTTAATTCAGCTGGCAGCTGCTGTATGTTACACCTACTCAAATTTAACTTTTTCAACTTGGTAAGACCTGTACATGAGAATGGCTGAAGATTTTTATTCCACGACAAATCCAGCTCTTCTAGATCATGAAGATCATTTAATTCAGCTGGCAGCTGCTGTATGTTACACATACTCAAATTTAACGTTTTCAACTTGGTAAGACCTGTACATGAGAATGGCTGAAGATTTCCGTTCAATGACAAATCCAGCTCTTCTAGATCATGAAGATCATTCAATTCAGCTGGCAGCTGCTGTATGTTACAGCTACTCAAGTTTAACTTTTTCAACTTGGTAAGACCTGTACATGAGAATGGCTGAAGATTTCCGTTCCCTGACAAATCCAGCTCTTCTAGATCATGAAGATCATTCAATTCAGCTGGCAGCTGCTGTATGCTACAGCTACTCAAATTTAACGTTTTCAACTTGGTAAGACCTGTACATGAGAATGGCTGAAGATTTCCGTTCCCTGACAAATCCAGCTCTTCTAGATCATGAAGATCCTTCAATTCAGCTGGCAGCTGCTGTATGTTACAGCTAATCAAATTTAACTTTTTCAACTTGGTAAGACCTGTACACGAGAATGGCTGAAGATTTCCGTTCAATGACAAATCCAGCTCTTCTAGATCATGAAGATCATTCCATTCAGCTGGCAGCTGCTGTATGTTACACATACCCAAATTTAACGTTTTCAACTTGGTAAGACCTGTACATGAGAATGGCTGAAGATTTCCGTTCCCTGACAAATCCAGCTCTTCTAGATCATGAAGATCATTCAATTCAGCTGGCAGCTGCTGTATGTTACAGCTACTCAAATTTAACGTTTTCAACTTGGTAAGACATGTACATGAGAATGGCTGAAGATTTCCGTTCCCTGACAAATCCAGCTCTTCTAGATCATGAAGATCATTCAATTCAGCTGGCAGCTGCTGTATGTTACACATACTCAAATTTAACGTTTTCAACTTGGTAAGACATGTACATGAGAATGGCTGAAGATTTCCGTTCAATGACAAATCCAGCTCTTCTAGATCATGAAGATCATTCAATTCAGCTGGCAGCTGCTGTATGTTACAGCTACTCAAATTTAACGTTTTCAACTTGGTAAGACCTGTACATGAGAATGGCTGAAGATTTCCGTTCAATGACAAATCCAGCTCTTCTAGATCATGAAGATCATTCGATTCAGCTGGCAGCTGCTGTATGTTACAGCTACTCAAGTTTAACTTTTTCAACTTGGTAAGACCTGTACATGAGAATGGCTGAAGATTTTCGTTCCCTGACAAATCCAGCTCTTCTAGATCATGAAGATCCTTCAATTCAGCTGGCAGCTGCTGTATGTTACAGCTAATCAAATTTAACTTTTTCAACTTGGTAAGACCTGTACACGAGAATGGCTGAAGATTTCCGTTCAATGACAAATCCAGCTCTTCTAGATCATGAAGATCATTCCATTCAGCTGGCACCTGCTGTATGTTACACATACTCAAATTTAACGTTTTCAACTTGGTAAGACCTGTACATGAGAATGGCTGAAGATTTCCGTTCCCTGACAAATCCAGCTCTTCTAGATCATGAAGATCATTCAATTCAGCTGGCAGCTGCTGTATGTTACACATACTCAAATTTAACGTTTTCAACTTGGTAAGACCTGTACATGAGAATGGCTGAAGATTTCCGTTCAATGACAAATCCAGCTCTTCTAGATCATGAAGATCATTCAATTCAGCTGGCAGCTGCTGTATGTTACAGCTACTCAAATTTAACGTTTTCAACTTGGTAAGACCTGTACATGAGAATGTCTGAAGATTTTCGTTCCATGACAAATCCAGCTCTTCTAGATCATGAAGATCATTCAATTCAGCTGGCAGCTGCTGTATGTTACACATACTCAAATTTAACGTTTTCAACTTGGTAAGACCTGTACATGAGAATGGCTGAAGATTTCCGTTCTCTGACAAATCCAGCTCTTCTAGATCATGAAGATCATTCCATTCAGCTGGCAGCTGCTGTATGTTACAGCTATTCAAATTTAACGTTTTCAACTTGGTAAGACCTGTACATGAGAATGGCTGAAGATTTTCGTTCCCTGACAAATCCAGCTCTTCTAGATCATGAAGATCATTCGATTCAGCTGGCAGCTGCTGTATGTTACAGCTACTCAAATTTAACGTTTTCAACTTGGTAAGACCTGTACATGAGAATGTCTCAAGATTTATGTTCCATGACAAATCCAGCTCTTTTAGATCATTCAAGACTGTTGCCTCTCTTATCATCTCTGTGTTGCAATATTTGAAGGACTGCAGATTGTTGCGTGCTAGATTCACTTTGCACAGTTTCACTTTGTCGCAGATCATAGACAAAGTTGCTTGTGTCAAACCACATTCCACCATTTCCACTTCCACAAGAGTACTGGGCAGTTGACATGACATTAGCTCATCAAACAGCAATGGATTGCGACAGTTGCCACACACAGACAAAACCTTGAGACATGGAAGTAGAGAAACAACAGTAGGGACCTCCTGGAGACCAATGGGTGTAAGCCGCGGTGAGAAGTAGGAAGTTCTGGAATGGTGGTAATCACTTGTATGCAAATGAATTTCTTCTAGTTTCCTCAGTTTGGCAATGCCTTCGGGTATAGAGTGTATGTCGTCTGTACAAAGTTTCAATACCTTCAGTCCGCTCGTCTCACATATTTCTTCAGGAAATGCAAACAAGTGTGCATCTAGAAGATCCAATTCCAGTCTCTTTTGCTCGTTAATCTTCGGCGAAAACTCTTCCATCTGACTAGTTCGCCGACTGACCGCCGCAACGGGAGGAAATGCCATGCTTTAGTAATCATGTGACTCGTGAACTCGAGGGGAAGGTCACAACACAAGTCACAACACAAGTCACGTGTTAGTTAGCATGACGTCATGACGTCATCAGTACTAAATGATATCTTCCTTTGGAATGTACAATACTGCGCTGCAAATATGCTATATGTATCTGTTTGTTCCGTACACGTCCGTTTATTTGTGTGTTTATTTGTCTGTTTATCCGCTTGTTTGTTTGTCTCTTTTTCTATCTATTCATTTTTGTTTTTTCCTAGGCTTGATTGATTGAATTAATCAACTTTGACGTTGCAATTTTAGACTTGTGATACATAAAATAGAATCTGTCTGCCTCTCTCAAACTTGAATTACTTAAAAACCACCTACAAATGAGACATTGCATGACCATGAATGTAACGACTTCAGGTTCACACTACATTGTACATCCAATTCTTTACCCATGACCCCATTCTCAAGCTCGACCTTCTGTTATATTCTAAATTTCCAAGTATTACTGGGAGTCTCCGGCACTAGCTAAGGCATTAGCTTTCTGCACGACTAGACATGCAGACATTTGATCGTTTCCTCCAGTAACAGACAAACTCAAAGTAGCTGTTTTCCCTTCGCTGTTCACAGTTCCTTGCTATGGACACAACAGTATTGGGGTATCTTTCTGCTTCCTGCCCCATCTCCAAAATGTTCAAAGACGGGATGAACTCGAGTGTTGGGCTAGCGGTATACCTTCACTGGACAGGGCTGGCTTAGCATCCTCCTTCGCTCCTTCCTTATTGAACCTGCAAATCCATCGATATCTTATTCTGCAGACTTTGATAAGGCCCCAGCACTCGACAGATGAGTGAAGGCTACATCTAAATCAACGTTCGATCCCTCTGACATCAGTGTGCATCTGTCTCTTAGTTTTTCTGTGATGAGTCTGTCTGTCTGTCTGTCGGTCTGTCAATCACATATATTAGAACTTTTATCTATGATACATTTTGCAATGCAGGGTACTACGTACTGTCTAGCTACTAGTAGTGTTCATCAACTAAACTAAGCTAAAATTGAGACGCGTGTAAAACAAAATGAGGACTACACTTAAAAACTACAGTGTACAAGCAAAGCCTCCAGTACCAGCTAGTGGCTAAAGTACTGGGTGGCAAAGTAGCCTCGGCCTCCCAGCCCGTGTAGCGCTAATTCAAAATCGGGTCTGGGATGACACCGTCTCTTCTCAATATACACAAACGACGACTTGTAGTGCGCTAGTCACGCAAACTCACGTCCCTACACGTCGTGGTTTGTATTCTGCGCCTGTCAACGGCAATAACGACACCTAGTAAAGCCGTTTGTTCGAACCGATACTTACTAGCCAACCAGCTGCATGCTCAACGACTTCATGATCACGTCTACTAGACAAAGTCTTGCAGAGAATTCACGGCGAAGTTTTGTCGTGATTTGGCGGCAAGTCACATCGAATCCGGACGATCGAGTAATAGCGGATGCGCGCATCGCGAATTTTCATCGCGAATTCGCGGCTCCACGCGTGACTATCAGCTACTCGCAGCGGATTCACGGCGATCAGACACATGCCGATCGCGTCCGCGGCACCACTAGTAAAAGAAAGTGTTTCCTAACGTCCCGTTTGCGTTCCCTACTAACACACAAATGATAAAACCGTAGCCACTGTAAACACAAAGGTACCCGTGAGGATGATTTTGAATCGGCGCTACACGGGTCTGGGAGGCCGAGGCTAGTGGCAAAGCGGTCACATCTGTTGTCTTCCGACAGCGAAGATAGCTTTTTAGAGATGACTCTAGCATTACACTTCTGCAGCTGAATAGAAAAGCGTTTGGATCAGAAGTGGATAAACTCCGCAGCGTTCGGTCGTCCTGTAATGTAGTGTATGGTCACGTGATACTTCAGTGATGCATTTAGTCTGCAGCGCTTTAATAATAGCTCATTCTTGATACCCCCCCACTTGCGCGTGCCAAAGACATTACATTGGTGACAGGATGGACAATTGTGTACCTACAGCCTTTGGAGGTTATGATGACTTGCTGGTATTTCTGGATCGCGTTACTGTCTGGTCACAGTTGAAGGGTTTTTCTGGAGAAAAGAAGGCTTTCGCCCTAGCATCACGATTGGAAGGGGCTGCATTTGATAACTACCGACGCCTGTCGGTGGACGACAAAACAAGTTTTGACGCAATCGTCAGTTCGCTAAAACGTGAGTTTCTACGTGGCGGAGCAGATCGCATGCAGGCAGTCACTGACCTACGACTACGAAAATGGGCTGTTACTGCAGAATCTGTTGGTGCGTTTGGTCATGATGTTCAACGACTTGTTCGTTTATCCTACCCTAGTTTTGACGTGGATTCGGTAACTACAGTGGCTCGAGACGCGTTTTTGGAAGGGTTGCCGCATGAGTTCCAAGTTCAGCTCCGTTTGAGTGGAGATACAGCTTTAAAATCAGTGGCAGAATTAAGTGAAGAAGTACATCGTTTACAGATAGCAGGTATCGGTGAGAGAAAACCAAGCGGGACGATGACGACACTTTCACGTGATTTCAGTCAATCGTCTGGTTCCAGTCATTTGTCAACCGGCGAAGATACACGATGTCATAATTGCCGACATTAACATTTGACAGGTCGGCGGATGCCAATGGCGTTGGTCATGTCAGTGCGGTTGATTCGGCTTCCGGTAGCCGACAGAAGTCTGCTTGGGGTCGCGGTCGCGGTCGACGACGGAAAGACTTTGGAATGCAGAAAACATCTGGCCGATTTTGTTTCATCTGTGGCGATCCTAACCATATTCGTCCCAATTGTCCCCATTTGCACGATTGTCATCGGTGTTTACGTCCAGGACATGTAGCCCATAATTGCACGGCACAGGCTCCAGTACATCGAGGTAGCGGTAAGCAAAGTCACGTTACAAACCTGACAACTAATGTACATGGTTTCATAATGGTAACAGCTATAATTGGTAAAGAGAAATGCCCTTTCCTCGTTGACACGGGAGCTGATGTGAGTTTAATAGGCTATGATGTCGCAGTGGCGTAGCCAGGATTTTTTCTTACCGAGGCAAATTGATATTAATATTAATTTTTTTATTAATATTAATTCCTTATTGATATGCACTACCTAAGGCTATTGCTGTCATATTGATATGCTTAATTGATTTGACAGGGTAAAAACAGTAAACTACACTTGGATTAGTTAGCAGTTGGCAGATGAAGCTGTCCAATCCTTCTATGTCTCGTGGAATCAAATCTTTGCAGAACATTTTCTCTGCTAATTTTCATATCCTTGTGGACAAACATGAGAGCTAACCCATTTAGCCTATTCTCTCCCATAGTGGTTCTTGACCAATGTTTAAGCCTTCTCATCTTCGAAAACGACCTCTCGCAAGATACTGACCCTACTGGTAGAGTCAACAATAGCTTGAGTATCGCATGCACGTTCGGGTAAAAGTCTTTATCCGCTAATTGCAGCGTGTCAAGTAATGTGGCATTTAGCCGTTCCGCTCTTGGAACTTCTGAGCATTCGCTCTTCCAAATGAGTATCTCAGTATCGAAAGTTTCTGGTTTCGGCAAGTCTGGACTGAAAAATCTTGTGATAGCTTCTTTGTCGTCAGTTGTTAAGTCAAGCACAAAATTAGGAAGATAGAAGATAGAAGTGTGACCTGAAAGTGACCACGTGACAAATGCCACGCCCATTTTTCCTACCGAGGCAACTGCCTCACTGCCTCATGCCTAGCTACGCTACTGCTGTCGTTGAGGGAAACAAGTTGGCAATGACACGACGGGTCGCCCGCCAACCGGTAATGGTCGATGGCACGATACTTAGATGTGAAGGTATGGTGAATGAATTTATCCGGCTAGGATCTCGTGGTATTCGTGCCTCCTTTTACGTGGTTAAAGGAATTTCTTATGGGATATTGGGAACCGATGTGTTGTCGTCTCTAGCGGTACAGATTGATGTGGCCAATAAGAAATTGTGTATGGACGGAGATGAAGTATCAAGTTTCGAGAAGGTTGACACCATTCAACAACTCTGTTCGGCTGGTAAAATTTGGGCGAGTATTTGCACCGGTCCACATGACGATTCCTCCAGGACAAGAAATGACTATATGGGGTCAAGTTCGTTCCGCCATACCAACGGAATGGACAGGTATTATTGAGGTAACAGAAGATTTGTGCGAAAGATCTGGTTTGTTGGGTTGCGATACGATTGCAGTTGGAGGTAATCAAAAGAGGGTTCCTGTCCGAGTTTGCAATTTGACGTCTTCTCCTATAGCAGTGTATAAGGGACAAAATATTGCAGAATTTTCAGAAGCGGCCGTTGATAATAATCAGAATGGAATTAAACGTGGTAAATCTCCAGATGTAGGGGTAAACCTTGGACGAAGGTAACTTTTGGAGACAAGTTGACGCAAGTGGAAAGGACTCAGTTAGAAAGATTGCTCAAGCGTTATCGTACCGTATTTTCATATGAAGGAAATGAGGGAAGTGCAAAAGGAATGGAGCATACAATTCCGTTAACAGATGATGCTCCTGTGACATGCCGCCCTCGTAGATTGCCGACAAAGTGGAGAGCGGAAGTTGCAGAAGAGGTAAGAAATCTTCACCAACGAGGAGTTATACGTCCTTCAACGTCTGCGTTTGCTGCACCAGTATGTCCGGTACGAAAAAAAGATGGAACTTTACGTTTGTGCATTGACTAGAGAGCTCTAAATGCGAGAACTAAAGATACGGCCATTCCCACGGGAAATCTATTAGAAGCTGTTGAATCTATGGCTGGAGCACGGTTTTTTAGTAAAATCGACTTAGCGCATGGCTATTCCAAATACCCATTGCAGAGAAAGATAAAGAAAAGACTGCTTTTAGTACACAATCCAGATTATGGGAATTCAACAGAATGCCATTTGGACTAAAGGGAGCACCAGCTACATTTTGCCGTATGATGAATTCAATCTTAGGTCATATGTCACCATTACAGCTAGTGCTATATATGGATGATCTGTGTGTTTTCTCTGACTCGTTTCATTCACATTTAGAACGTCTAGAACAAGTCCTTCAGACATTACAAAGTCATGGATTGAGAGTCAATGGAAAAAAGTGTGAGATTGGTATGACTGAAGTTGTTTTTTGTGGATATAGAGTGAGTGCAAATGGCCTTAGTCCAAAATCAGAAAAGACAGTGGCGATTGCCAAAATTCAGAGACCGAGTTCAATTAAAGAGGTCAAGTCATTTTTGGGTATGACCGGTTGGTGCCGACGTTTTATTCCGAAATATTCAACAATTGCTAAACCACTTACGTCGTTATTAGAAGGTGACAAACTTTTTCATTGGTCCCCTGAATGCGACAGTTCGTTTGTTACTTTGAAAAACAAGATAATGTTTGCTCCGGTGCTAGCTCATCCTGACCCATCTCAGGTGTTTATACTTACAACGGATGCCTCAACGGTAGGAATTGGAGCCGAATTAACACAAAGCACTCCAGACGGTGTGAGACCTGTAGCTTATTTTAGCAGAGTTCTGACCAAAACAGAAAGAAAGTATTCTACCTATGACCGTGAGTTTCTCGCTATAGTTATGGCGGTACGACATTTTCGACACCATTTGATTGGAACGAGGTTCATAGTACGAACGGATCATCGTCCCCTCCAATTTAGATCGGTTGTTAAAGACCCTTGGGGTCGAAGAGCCAGGTGGATTGCGGAGCTGGAAGAGTACTCGTTTAGTGTAGAATATATAAATGGTGAAACAAATAAAGTGGCGGACGCTTTGAGTCGTTTGGAACCTCAGGATGAGTACTGGTGCGAAAACGACATAGAATTTGGTGCAGTCGACAAGATAATTCCCGACTGCGCTGTGAGGTCGTTATCACAAAAGTGTGTTGCCTGGGCTGAAGATGCATGGTCAGCAGATAAGTTCAGGGAAGCACAAAGGAGAGACCCGTTCCTTAACAAAGTGTACGACCTATTGAAAAAGAATATTTCTGCCTCCGCTGCAAGCTTGTCTTTGGACATGAAGCAGTTGTTTAAAGAAGAATTACACATTTCTTCAACTGATATTCTGTATAGAACAAATCCTGGAGTTGGATCACAAATTGTGGTACCATCAAAGTTAATTCCAGAGGTTCTTAAACTGGCGCACGATGAACATTTGGCAGGTCATCAGGGTTCGAAAAAAACTTTGCTTCGGGTTTTGAGTCGTTTTTGGTGGCCAACCGTTCGTAAAGATGTAGAAAACTACACGCAATCTTGCACTGTTTGTGCTGAAAGAATGCCTGTCAACATTAAAGCTCGAGCTCCCCTGTGGGAAAGACCGTCATCAGCAAAACCATTTGAGGTTATTGAAATGGACATCAAAGGTCCTCTACCGAAAACCGACGGCGGATATCAATACATTTTTGTTATACAAGATGCCTTCTCGCGGTATGCAGAAATGTGTGCCATACGGAGACAAACAGCCGATGAAGTTTGTGAGAAACTACAAGAATGGATTGGAAGGTATGGTATTCCAACACATTTTCATTCAGATAATGGTCCTTGTTTTGTAAGTCATGTCTTTAAAGAATTTTGCAAACAATACGGTATTCGACATTCGTTTTCAACACCTTATCACCCACAGGCTAATGGATCTGTTGAACGTCTTAACCGCTCTCTGGGTGAATCTTTGTCTAAGATGGTTGCGTCACATCAACGAGATTGGTATGACCATCTCTTTGCAGCACAATTTGCTCACAATACAGCATACCACGAAACCATGGGAGATACACCTTATAGAATCGTTTTCAAAGATTCCCCAAGAACTATGTTACACGTAGCAGCGGATCTGGTACATTCTGAGTCAACAGATGAACATCAACTACCTACCGTGTATGCTGACCAAGAACAGGAGAAAGTTGCAGAAATGTACGCTAATGTCGAAAGTAGATCCAAGCAGATGAAGGAAGCTAGACAACAACAATATCAAAAAAGAGTTCAAAATTTTCGTAAGTATAAGATCGGTGACCTGGTATGGATAACAGCAATGCCTCGACGGGTGAAGAAGTCTCGATCACTGTCTCCCAGGTGGACAGGTCCCTATACAATAATTCAACCTTTGTCGGATGTCGTCTATTTGCTGCAAAGATGTCGCGGAAAGAAAGTTATTTCTGTTCATCACGATCGGATGAAACCATACAAGTCAAGGCCCGTACATCTCACATCGAATGAACGATCGGAAGTGATATGTCAACCGATTGGTAATCTCCAACACGATAAGACGGATCCTGGACGGGATAAAGGGTCCAAGGAATGGAAATGTTGTTCAGGAGACGTTGACCAACCGGAGAATGGCAGCGATGACGATATGAACCGACTGGAGAATGATAACGAAGACAGTATGGGTGAAGACCACAATGGTGATGATGCAGTTCGAATCCAACGTCCCGTCCGCAATCGACGTCGCCCACAGCGATACGGAGATTACCTAATGGATTCTGACATTGATTCTAGTATGGACTCTGATTAAGTCTATTCGCTAATTAAGTTAATTAGAGAAGGGTATTTTAGACACCTTTTAGAGGGGGAGTGATGTAATGTAGTGTATGGTCACGTGATACTTCAGTGATGCATTTAGTCTGCAGCGCTTTAATAATAGCTCATTCTTGATACCCCCCACTTGCGCGTGCCAAAGACATTACAGTCCCACTTTGTCTGATGACTTCTTTGATAATTTGCACAGGAGTTTCCACCCATCGATCCCCCAAGCTCCAAAATGCTCCATTACCAGTGGGGTTACAGTGGCAATTATGCCACCTGGTAATTGTTCTTTGCTGTATTTCTCTTTCTTTCTGTCCGCTCTCCTCTCTTCAGCAGCACCACTAACACCAGCAGATGATGGAAAGTTGTCACACTCCATGGGTGGGCGAGGGAGATATCTAGGTCAACGTTGTTTCCAATGTCAGAGTCAAAAATACGATGTCCGGTCTGTTGTCTGTAGTTGTATAACGACTCCTCGGCTCCCTGCGGTGGTGGATATGCAACCCATGAAAACAATCAGACCAGACGGACGAAATCGTCTGTCTGTCTGTCTGTCTGTCATACATATATTTTCAAATATTGAACTATTATACTCCTGTCTGTCTGTCTGTTAATTTGATTTTATTGAAACACATAATCTACTCACATCTTAAACACCAAAAGTAACAAGACTAAAGAATATAATTGTTAGTTAATGCAAATTGCTGTGAGTCTTTATTGTAAATGTTCATTTACTTCTCCAGCTCCAACTCGAGTTAGCTCAAGAAGAATGACTTTAAGTTAATTAGTATTGGAGCATTGCAATTGGCGATTGAAGTGAGCCTTTCTCTTGTCATGTCAATTGAAGTCGCAATATATTGCATTTAACCCAAGGCGCTCATAAAGGCCAAAAAGACCATGTAACGAGTTTGTGACGTCATTGTCCGTTTGGTGTATTATGCACCCCCACTTCTGCAGCCAAACTACGACCATGAAACAAGACATATAGATATATCCTACATCTATCTGTACATTCATTCTGTATGGTCTTATCTACTCTATACTATACATCTCACTTCATTCGCAAGACCAATGACTACCACATCATTGCTGCCTGTACTTTCTGAGTCGATCGATCGCTCTACAGCCTGTACACCCTTTGTAGCCGTATTCCTCGTTTGTTTTATTACATCTATGTTTGCTTTTATTACAAAAACAGCTTCCCTCGTTGCCTTCTTTGTAAGACCAGCAGCCGTGCATAGATCCCAGCTTTGATCCTGTAGCTTCACAAGCTCCTCATATAGTCCACATAAAAGGCTTTCAGCTATGGGACATACACTGAGAATGCGTTCAGCTGTGCTTACAACCTGGAAAACAAACAGTCAAATATGCTTGATGTGAGCTCCTGTGGTTTAGGTGTTTACTTCGTTTTGATATATTTCAATAGCTGTCCACACTTGTAGTACGACTTCTTTTTCGATTTGACTGGAAACGATGAGTTGGGGAAACAATACCTCTTGATCCAACTGAAACACAAAATTATGATTATCGTTAGAGTCTGGCGGCTACTTGTCTGGCTTGGATTTTTGTTGATCTGTTTGTCAATGTATGTGTTGATGCATTTAGCTACATGATTGTTCACGTGTCCGTCCATGTTTATGTCATACAATGTATGTCCACAAGTGTAACCAAAGTCAAATACCGCAGTGTTTCTCTAGGTGTCTGCCTGTCTGTCTATTATTTGTCTGTCCATCTACCATTCTGTCCACTCATCTGTCTGTCTGTCTGTCTGTCTGTCCATCTACCGTTCTGTCCATTCACTGGTCTGTCTGTCTGTCAGTACATATTGATATAAAGTCCAACTCCATGTAGCTGTCTAATACATAAACTTCATAAGCTGATCACCAATTGCTTTCTTCAAGGCAGTAATACAATCTTCCAAAGTAGGTTGACCTCCTAGTCCAATGTCAGCCACAGCACATTGCTTTCTGAAGCGGGTGAGAGCCGAGTTGAACTTGGACACAGCCCATTCCATGTCAGTAATTCCTTGCTCACTTTGCTCAAACAGCTGATCAAACTAAAGCAACAAACAGCAATATTTTAGACACATAAACAAGGTAGTACTCTAAAAACAAATAACATTCAGTTAACATATGCCACACCAACTAAGTTAGACATTGGCCTAGTTGTCTAATGTCTATAGTTGTAAACTTTCAATGAACTATATCAATCTCTCAATATTGTACTGGAGGGATGCATCTCTCAATTGTTTATACTTTAGAATTGTCAACACTATATACAAGTACACTAAATGAAAGACTCAAGAAAAGCAACACACCACAACACAACCTAAACCACTTCTGCACACATACACACACACACACACACACACACACACACACACGCAAGCACACATGCACACACACACACACACACACACACGCACACACACACACACACACACACACACACACACACACACACACACACACACACACACACTGCTATCTAGACATTCAAGTAACAAAATGATGTGCATTAATACTACTGTTTGGTTCTGGACGTACTTTGCCTATTAATTGTTGCTGAAACTTTGTTCAAGTGAACTGCGCGACATCTTCTCCACTGTAGTCTGAAATCGGCTGGTGATGTTTGTAGGCATTGTTGTGATAAAATAGATGCTTTGACTCTAACACATTGCTCACAGACTACTTACTATATAGTACACTGTATTATCTTAATATGTTAGACTACCATGTAAAACAAAATATTGACAAAAATTTATTATTGGTATTTTTCTTAGAAAACAAATATTGAAAAATTGTATTTTAGCAATTCCATATCCTGGACTATTGATATTTACCAGTTTACCAATACCAATTGTATTTCTTATGTGTACGCTTTTCCTAGGCTTCCTTCTCTATTGTCACATTCAGAATCACTGTGTACTAAGTTGCTGCTGAATAGAGTAGGTACAACAAAAAGTAAGTCTGAGTTTTTGCCTGGTCTCGTACCTGTACGTTGCTATGATACCTGGCACATGTAGTTGATGACATCATGTTGTCTTCACTAAAAATGTTGGCAAATGTTGGCAAATTGTATACTGATGGTATCTTGTAAAACCGCCAATTTGCCAACATAAATTCTCTTGCAATATTTAGTCTTATGTTCAGACCCATTTATAGAAACAAGCAGGGAGCAACTAGCTATCAAGTACTATAGGTCAACACAACAAGCTAGTACTACGTGTACAATTTATTAATTATTGTATTGGAGGGATGCATCTCACAATAGACTATTGTATTAGAGAGATGTACCTCACAATACACTAGACTATTGTATTGGAGGGATGCATCTCACAATACATAATAATAATAATAATAATAATAATAATAATAATAATAATAATAATAATAACCTTGCTGACAGTTCTGATCCTTTCATGCAGATTATACGGGAGTGTGACTCCGGAAAATCTTCATACTCGATCAAGGGCATGGCTTGTCGCTTTACTGCACAGCTGCGAAGGAGTCTTGCTTTGGACGACAAGTCGCAGAGCTTACACAGGAATGCATCCATCTCGGTTGAAGATGGCTTCAAGCAAGCGCCTGAAACAGATGCGAGACATTACCGTACGTGTTGCAGTTCTCTTCGTGTGCGGTCCTGGAATGGGAAGCCTATGCACGGGCAGTATCGCCGTCTCACTGAGCAACCGCCTGTGGACATGAAAGAGACCTACGGATGGCTAAAGGCAGCGAATCTTCCTGCTGCAACTGAGGGACTGGTTGTTGCTGCTCAAGACCAAGCTCTTCGGACTCGGTACTATGAGTGCAAGATTCTACATCGTGATGTCAGTCCTACTTGCCGCATGTGCAGTGTAGGCCTGGAAACAGTCGACCACATTGTGGCAGGCTGTAGTGCTCTGGCACCGACGGACTACACTGATCGACACAATCAGGTGGCCTCCATCATTCACTGGGATGTTTGTCGCCATTTTGGGGTTCCACTGGAGAGTAGATGGTACCGGCATCATCCTGACAGGCTTGTGGAGACGGATGACATTACTATGATGTGGGATACCACCATCCCCACTGCAAGGAAGATCAAAGCCAATCGTCCAGACATCTGTCTCAGAAATAGGAAGACAAACACTTGTCTTCTTATTGATATCAGCTGTCCTGCTGATGGCAACCTTGTCAAGAAACATGCTGAGAAGTTGGCGAAGTACAGCGACTTGCGAGTGGAGATAAGCCGCATGTGGCATGGTCGAACACTGGTGGTTCCGGTGGTCTTGGGAGCTTTGGGCACAGTGCACGCAGGTATTGCAAGGTGGCTGGACATTATTCCAGGTCATCACAACCTGCAGCACTTACAGAAAAACAGTGCTTCTGGGATCTACTCGGATCCTTCGTAAAGTCATGTCTTCTTTCTAGACAGCCGTAATGGTCTAAGTACTTCTGAAGCAGGGTTTGCTTCCGGTACTTGTAATAGACTTTACAAACCAGACTGATCTGGTTGAACACACACACACACACACACATAATAATAAAACCCATTTATTTGAATGACTCCTCAATGACACAATTAACGATGTCTGTTAGCAATGATATTCGATGACGTTGAAGAAATTTGAAAAACTTTGCATAGCTGATCAAATCCATCAAGAGAAATAAATCCTCTTGATTGAACTACACAATGTTAATATGTTAATATACTTGCATGCATGACCTTTTCTTCTCATGTCATCCACAATCTCTGCATATTTAGGAGACTTGCGATGTGCAGCATTTTCAAAGTTAGTTTCACAACTAACTGTAAGTTCAATGGTAAAGAAGAAAAAGATTGAGGATTCCACATGATGATGTCAGGACGAAGCGATCCATGCATGGATCCATGCAGAAGGAAAAGGACCAGAAGAGCAAGGTAGATCAGCGGACAGTTGCAATCCATGAGATAATAAGTTTGTGCAGAGTTGAATAATAGTTTCAGAATAGCATTATGTCTATGATTGTAATGACCAAGCTTCAGTAAAATTTCACAATTATCTAACACATGAAGAAATGTTTGTTGTTTGTTGCATCTTGGGCATTGACCACACGATCTCTTCCATAATACTAGCTTGGCATTCTTAGGTAAACAATCAGACACGACATTTAAAAATAAAGGACATAGTGCTTGATGGTAGTTTACACACTACTTTGACCAAATATTTGCAGCGCAGTTAGTCAGACAAGCAATAACACCGCAATTGCACTATAAGACCTGTAGATGTGCTAGGAGTTATTGTTGTTTTTTATTTTCTACCCGATCCTTAGTCCTATTAGAGAGATTTTTTGAAGATACTTCAGGAGATTCACTAAGAGTCTCAAAAGCTTCTTTGAAAAGACAAAATCTGTCATCACGTGCTAAAAATGAAGCTCTGGTTGCCAGAAATCTCACACAAATTATCTCTTGGTGTCAGAAGTCTAGCACATTTTGAAGCTTGCAGTGCTAATGATCTAGTAGAGATATAAGGCAAACCAAGCCCTCCTTTAGATACGTCTAAATATAGCCAAGCTGGTAAAGCTGAGCGATAAAGGTAAGTCCACTTCTTTAGATAAATGGATAAGCACCTTGTTGGTACAGTTTTAGTTTTAGCCGACAGCTTACAAGACAACAATCCACTGTACTGAGAAGCAGCTTGACTTTGCTCTTGAAAGATTCCTTAAAATTCTCTGTTTTCAGGTGAACATTGTAGTATATACATCCGGGAATTTGTATTGTGTTACGATTCAGTCATTGACTGGCATTTAGGACTAGCCAGTCATTCTTGAAGTAGATCGAATTGAGTTAACAGCAAGACCGGCTGAGAGCGTGCTAAGGACTCAGTTATTTGTGATATCTGACGACAAGGATGACGGCAGTATTTGAACAAATAGCAGAGTTTGACGAATCTATGGAGGAATGGCCACTTTACGCAGAAAGGATAGAGCAATACTTCGCAGCAAATGGTGTAGACGACGCTGATAGACAAAGAGCTATTCTATTAAGCGTGATTAGCGCTCGCACGTATCAAACTCTACAAAGTTTAGTGGCTCAGTTGAAGCCTAAAGAGAAGTCGGTCAACGAAATACTACAGACGTTGACAGAACATTTCGACTCGAAGACATCAGTAATAGTACAACAAATTAGATTTAACAGTCGATCGCGTCAGGAAGGTGAGTAGGTCGCTAGATGCACGGCAGAACTGCAGCGACTCAGTGAACATTGCGAATTTGAGGCGGTGTTATGCTACGCAACAGACTAGTCGTAGGAACAGCGAATGACCATATACAGCAACGGCTGTTGGCAGAAGAAGAGCTGACATTCAAGCGGGCATATGAATTAGCGATTGCACAAGAAACAGCTAACAGGAATACTGCAGAGCTGAAACAGAAGAAAGCAATGAGTACTCCTGGCAACCCAGAAGGAGAGTCCGTATACTAGTTACAGAAGCAGCCTGTACACCAGTTACAGAAGCAACGAGTACCCAAAGCAGGTAACAGACTGACGGACAAGATATCCAGTTGTTGTTATCGCTGTGGTAAACAGGGACACAAACAGTTCGAGTGTTGGTTCAAGGATGTCAAATGTTTTGGTTGTGGCAAAATTGGGCATGCGAAGGCTGTTTATCACACAGCGAGAAAAACGGCTCAGAAAGAGGACAGTGGTAGAGGTACATACAAATCGGCTATGAGGAGGCGCAGTCAGAAACAAACGAGGATGAGGAGGTTGAGTGGATTAGTGGCAATATTCACGCGTTACACGAAGGAAAAGAGAAGCCTATGAAGTCAACGTTGACTGTACAACGACAGCCACTGTAAATGGAAATAGACACAAGAGCGAGTGTCAGTATTGTGAGCAAAACAACATGGAAGTCAGTCTGGAATAAAGGTGAGGCACCATTGAAAGATACAAAGAAGACTCTGAAGACAGATACTGGGGAACAGGTACCTGTACATGAAAAGTTGAAAGTGTGGGTAGACACACCGAATGGACACCGATTGTCTCTTCCGCTTGTTGTAGTGGTAGGCTCTGGCCTGAGTGTATTAGGAAGAAACTGGATTTGACAAGTACAACATGATTGGGGAAAAGTTCATCTTTGGGAGGCAAACTCTCACCAAGGAAAGTGGAAAGGTTATTGTTATTACACAGTGAAGTGTTCAGTGGGAAGTTAGACAGATTACAAGGTGTGAAAGTGAAATTACCAGTGACAGAAACGACGAGTCCCAAGTTTTACAAACCAAGACAAGTACTGTATGCTTTGAAAGAGAAGATAGATAGAAGAATTATCTGACCTCACAAAAGCCAGAATTATTGAGCCAATACACTATTAGGAGTAGACGACTCCCATAGTTCCAGTATTGAAAAACAATGAAAAGGTCAGAATCTCTGGAGACTATCGGTTGACAGTTAACCAAGTGTTGAAATGCGACATTCATCCGGTTCCACACATTGAAGACTTGTTTGCTCGAACAGCAGGAGGACCGCAGTTTACAACTCTGGATTTGGATAGAGCATATCAACAGCTTGTACTTGATCAATTGAACAATTGATCAATTGTCAATTGAGTCAATTGATCAATTGATAAGGAATCACGTAACTATGTCGTCATCAATACTCACCAGGGATTACATCAGTACGAGCTCACATGGCCCGTCCTTCGTACAGGCAAGATACTGTAGTGTAAAGATAGGTCTGTGGACACGTCACGTGCAATCTTAGTTGCAAGGTCTCGGATGTGCTGAATAAATTCGAATCTTGCTCTTCGCGCTTGCTTCAGCAAGAAACGACACGATCGGCGCCTACCGTCCGACGTCAGGAACGGGCAGTCTAAATTGGGTGGCGATACAATGCGCTGTTCCAGAGATATTCGCGTGAGCAGAAGCGAGTGCGATCGGCAGGAAATCGCGTCGTCGTGGGAGAAGTCAGGAAGACAACCACAATCTCACTTTTGACCCGAATGAATTCGGCGTGCGCGAGCCAAATTCGGCTGAGATCAGATTCGCCGTTTTTGAGAAACACTCTTACAGACGGACACACAGACAGACAGCTAGACAGACACCTCTGCTTTATATATATATATATATATATATATATATATATATATATATATATATATATATACTAGACTACCGTTTGGTGTTTCATCGGCTCCCGGTATCGTTCAAAGGACAACGAAAACTCTGTTGCAAGCAATTTCAGGAGTAGTGGTCTACTTAGATGACATATTAATAACAAGAAGAAACAAACAAGACTTAGAGCATTTGTCTAACTTAGGTAAAGTGTTGACGAAATTGGAAGAGGCTGGACTAAAGCTCAATAAAGACAAATGCCGGTTCATGCAATCTGAAGTAGTGTATTTGGGACATGTCATTGACAAGACAGGGTTACATCCGAACAAGGGACGAATTCAGGCAATAAGGGAAGCAGCCAGACCACAAAATGTGACAGAATTAAAAGCATACCTAGGATTGCTATCTTATTATGGCAAATTCTTACAGAATTTGTCAACAGTTTTAGCTCCACTACATAGATTGTTACGAAAAGCTGGTCATGTGAACAAGAACGAGCTTATCACCAATCAAAACAACTGTTAGTGTCAGCCAAAGTGTTAGCACATTTTGATCCACAGCAAGAGTCCATCGTAACCTGTGATGCTTTGTCGTACGGTTTAGGTGCTGTATTGGCTCAGAGAGGGTAGGACGAAAAAGAACAGTAGTAGCCTTTGCATCGAGAACATCGACGAAAGCGAAGAGGAATTACACACAGGTGGAAAGATAAGCATTGGCAGTAATTGTTTTGTCTACAAAGATTTCACCAATATCTGTTTGGTAGAAAGTTTGTGCTAGTCTCAGACCATAAACCACTGGTAGGATTATTGGGGGAAAATACGCCTCTTCCGCCAATGGCATCAGTGAGAATCCATCAATGGGCCTTGATCCTATCGGGTTACAGTTATAAGTTGCGATACAAATCAAGACGGGACATCAGTAATGCAGATGCCTCCAGTCGATTACCCTTACAACTATCGTCGACAACTGAGGAAGAACAACCACAGACAATTCAATTTTACAGCAACTGGAATCGTCACCAGTATTGGCAAAAGATGTTAGAAGATAGACAGAACAAGACCCTATACTGTCTAGGGTACAATATAATGTCAATCATGGTTGGCCCAAGAACCACTAATCGAAGTGTTGACTCCTTACTGGCGAAGAGCAAGTAAATTATCTATAAAAAGGGATGCGTATTATGGGGGTACAGGGTGATTGTACCACCACAAGGGCAACAACGCGTTTTGGAGTTACATGCTGGTCATCCTGGTGTAGCATGGATAAAAAGCTTAGCCAGAACAATAGTCTGGTGGCCTGGACTGGATGGGATATCGAACGCAAGGTCCAAAGTTGTTCTAGTTGTCAAGAAACAAGGAACGCACCACCAAAAGCTTGATTGCATCCCTGGTCGTGGCCCCATCAGCCGTGGATGAGAGTGCACGTGGACTACGCTGGACTCTTGCTAGGAAATTTTTTTGTACTCATTGACGCACACTCGAAATGGATTGAAGTAAAACCTTTAGAATTAGCGACGATGAAAACTACGGTGGAAAAGTTAAGAAAACTTTTCTCAACTCATGGAATTCCTGAAAAACTGGTATCAGACAATGGGTAACTCATTTAAGAGTTTACCGATTTTGTAAAATCAAATGGAATAGACCACATTAAAAACAGCACCTTATCATCCATCAAGTAATGGGCTGGCGGAAAGAGCAGTACAAGTATTGAAGAAAGGACTGTCCCTAGCAAAACAAGGAACATTGACATGTCGCTTGACACAAGTGTTGTTCAGCTACCGGATTACACTGCATTCCATGACAGGAATATCGCTTGTGGAATTATTAATGGGTAGCAAATTACAGTCATGGTTAGATTTGTTACACCCCAACTTGGAGCAAACAGTACACAAAAACAATGGCAACAGAAACACTTCTACAAGGGTAACCGGAATATAACGATAGACCTTTACAACGGGGTAAGAGTCTACGTGCGCAATTACAACAGAGGTCGTCCTTGGGTAGATGGTGTAGTTCAGTCGAAAACAAGCCCCCTATCATACACTATCAAACTGGAAGATGAGAGGGTAGTCAAACGACATTTGGATCAGATTCAGAAACCTTACAATCAGAAACACATGAAAGAGGTGAACCAGAAGACTTACTAGTGGAACCAATACATCCACAGGATAAACCATGTTCAAGAGCAATGGTACCGGTATCACCGGGGAACCCGAAAAGTGGGATGTCGCACTAGACTTACCAAAATAACAATAACGTGGACTCGACAAACAAATAGAACAGGATGCGATGATACCATCGCCGGAGATTAGCACAGGACCAGAAGACTTAGAGACACACATGGAACCAATGAGAGCATCAAACAAAGGAGTGACACTAGTCCGCCGTTCCAGCAGAAGAAGAAAGGCACCAGATAGACTAAATTTTTAGTAGATTAGACTATTGTGTTGTACTTCATACCTCTTAATTGTTAATATCAGTCACATAGTTGGGGGGGGAGGGAAGATGTAGTATATACATCTGGGAACTTGTATTGTGTTACCATGCATTCAGTCATCGACCGGCATTTAGGACTAGCCAGTCATTCTTGTAATAGATCGACTTGAGTTAACAGCAACACAGGCTGAGAGGGTGCTAAGGACGCAGTTACTTGTGACACCATTGATGGGCATCCCAAAAAACTTAAATCTTCATCACCGAGATAAGGTATACTCTTGCCACAGACTGTCAAATCTGGATCACGTAGATGAAAAGATGGTTTAAAGAAGAAGCTCATACATTTGCATTTTGAAGACTTTATGAATAGATTAGACCGGTCACACCAGGTTGAAACGATGTTACATAGTTTTCGTAAGTCCTTTGAGAACTTAATTGGCAATAAGTGTTACATCATCTGTAAATAGAAGGGCATTTACTGCATGTGATGATCGACTAAAGGTATCTCCAACAGACAACGCAGCTGATTTTATTTGTAGAATGAGTGTATTGATAACAGCGTTGAAAACCATCACAGATAGGGGATCACCTTGATAAACACCAATTTGACATGGGATCCACGATGTAGACCATTTAGAAATGGAAACAAACAACTGAAGGTTGGAATACAAGGTGGCCATGCAGTGCTAGACGTAGATGTTCAGGTGGATGAAACAACTTGAAACTTTGATGAATTAGCCAGTGTGGTACTGAACCATAAGCATTTGCAAAATCTAGCCAAGCAATGGAAAGAGTATGGTTTTGGAGAGATGCATCTCACAATACAATTAGACTAACGTATCGAAAGAATGGATATCTCAATACATTTACATTACTATATTGGAAAGATGCATCTTTCAATATCTTAAACCTTCGTTGTTTTTACCAACTAAAAATTAATGTACAACAAAGCTAAAGCAACATCTCACCTGTGGAACATGACTGACTGAAAGTCGTTTCTTGCATTTATACAACTCACTTCGAAACACAACTCTGTTCATGCTCACTCTTTTCTCTATTTGCATATTCATTCCTTGTCTAGACTTTCTCATCTCCAGTAAATGTCTAATTAACGTTTGGACTGCATCATGAACACTGCCATCTCCATCCCTTGCAGACACGACCGCTCCCCTGCAAACCCTTGCTCATCCACAAGTTTCTCCAACAACAAGACTTTCTAGTTCAATTGGTCTAGTTTGTTGCCTAGTAACAGAGTTGGAATGCTAAATGAGTGAGTATGAGTGCTTGTGAGATTGGACTCAAAGAGTCTGGTGTCACAGTTGCTGAGAATGTCTTGTTTCCACATTGAAGCCGAGTTAATGCTATCAGTGTCGTTGCTACTGTCAACAACCACTAGAAATAAAGACATTGGTGTTGGACATAGTACAAGAGCAGTTTGTCTGTCTGTCTGTCTGTTTGCCATCTGTTTCTGTCTGTCTATCTGTCCATGCATCTGTTTTCTGTCTGTCTGTCTATCTGTTCGCCATCTGTTTCTGTCTGTCTGTCTGTCTGTCTGTCTATCTGAATACAGCAACATGTGTTATGCAAGCATCCTCTGTCAAACATGCTGCAAGGATAAGGTCATGTCAGGGACGTGGAGTAGGATCATGGCTTCAAGCTATGCCTTCAGCACCAAAATTTGTTCTAAAGTCCTCAGAATTTCGTGTGGCAGCATTTTTGAAACTTGGTATTCTTGTACCATATTCCCGGATTGTTACCAAGTGTGATTGTGGTACAGTACAATTAGGCCTTAATTGATGAACATGGCTATCATTTATTGACCTGCAAGTTTGGCGGTGGCCCAGTATGGCAACACAATACAATCGTGTCAACTTGGGCTAAATGTTTAGACGAGTTAAATATTCCTCATCAAGTTGAGCCAAGAAATAGGTATACTGACTCTGAAAACAGGGCAGACATAGCAACATATGATCCCACTGGACACTTGACAAAAGACCTGGACATTTCACTTGCTCATCCACATTCTTGTGACACCATACAATCAGCTGCCAAAATATCAGGTTATGCAGCTGAGTTGAGAGAGAAACGCAAAATGACAAAATATGGTCAACAGCAGTCTATAGCAGGATCTGATACAACATGTATTTCACTGGTTTTTGAACAATTTGACTTTTGGGGCCCAATGGCTGAAGACTATCACGATAAGATCTCCAAAATTTCAAAAGATGCAAATGGAAAAGCAGCGAAACAGACTTTAGAGATAGATGGAGAAAGCAACTGTCTGTAGTTCTACAGTCTTGCAACTCTCGTGTGATTTTTAAAAAGTTGTCAAAGTTGTTTAAGTGCAATTTTGATCATTTTCTGTATGATAAAGACGTTCAACATTTTGTTCATTGATTGTTATTGTTATGCATATGTAAAGTTAGCGATTGTTATTGGTAGAGTAAGAGTTCAAATATAATAATCTGTCTGTCTGTCTGTCTGTCTATTTGTCCATCTGTTTCTGTCTGTCTGTCTCTCTGTACGTCTGTTTGTCCATCTGTTTCTGTTTGTCTGTCAAAGTTGCCTAAGTGCAACTTCGATGACTTTACATATGATACAGACATTCAACATTTTGTCCATTGATTGTTATTGTTTTGCATAAAGTTAGTGCCTTTTATCAATAAAGTAAGCGCTCAAATAAAAGTATCTGTCTGTCTGTCTGTCTGTTTGTCCAACTGTTTTATTTCTGTCTGTCTGTCTGTCTATCTAGTTTTCTGCCTGTTTGTCTGCACTGATGCCTGCACTTACGATGATGTACACTACCAAACCCGGACTACAAAAATACAAATTAATTTATCATTAATTAATTAATTATTGATTATCAGTTTGCCGCTACATTTGCAGGTATACACAAACAACTCTGATTACCAATGCCTGCATCAATATCCTTATAATGTAATCTCCTTAGATCGACCTCTTCCCTCCCCGGCAGATCCCACACAGCGACAGACAAAATCCTGTCATCTGGGACATTAACCTTCTTGACCACATTCCCAATACAAATAGAAACCGTCAACTGGTAGCTGTAATCAAACTGGTTCTTCGTGTATCTCATAAAGACGACCATCTTGCCAACTTGGGCGTCTCCTAAAAAACAAATCGCGTTGAGATAAGCAAGAATTCGCTAAGAATGAGAAAACGACGACTTATTGTTCATCGTCTGACTTTCAACATCCCACAGTTAAATGTTGTTGACTATCTCTCACTACACCATTCAGAAACAAAAAGTGAAGCTGGAAATACATTGAACTACACACACACACACACACACACACACACACACACACACACACACACACACACACACACACACACACACACACACACACACACACACACACACTTTCAACCTTCAACTGCCCATCCACATGGATGATGGCGAAACGTAAAAAGCGTAAGAAAACGGAAGTCACTATCTGGTAAATATGTCCCAAATCTGAAATACATTGATGACATTTATGTCTTTTCTTGTCCCTCTCTCGTGTGAATAAACGACCGCATCTGTCGCACTTGATTCCGGTCTTTGCTCGTTCCCGTGGATTTTAGGCGATTTTGTCCTCTGTTGCAATTGTGTCTTCTTTCCCTGTTTGTTACAATGTCCTGAATACGGGACATTGTAACACAACGAGATGCAGATAATCCGGGTCTTGTTTTGAAAGATAACGCGCGGGCTGTTTCCGTAGACTGAATGAAACGAGTGAAGACTCCACTGCGCAACCGCCTCAACACCAGAACTCTAGATGCACTTATGATGATTCGTATTGAAGGTCCCGATTTCTCAAGTTTTGACTTTCAGAAAGCCGTTGATGATTGGGGAAAGGTTCGAAACCGTAGGATTAGTGTCTGTTGAACTTTTGTCATGTATTTTAATTTGTAACACCAATGGTAAATTAATACACAGTTTGAAATAATCAAGAATACTATTACTATTAACTAGCAAAGGTCTGGGTCTTGCAACTACCGTCTCCGCCACGCTATTTTGAAATCCTGGGGAGAACCCTGAGGTCCTTGATGAACTCCCTCAGCAGATGCGATTATGACTGGAGTAGAACCTTGCATGAAGATCAGTGGACTAACTTTCTCGTACATCTGGATGACGTGATTATAGATGTCTGGAAATGATTTGGCTACCTGCTTCATTATTTGCTGTCTGCTAATGGAATTAAAAGCATTTTTGACATCAGTTTTCAGCACCACCCAGTCCGGATTATGTTCGAGGAGAAACTCAATATGATGTGTCTGCCTGTCTGTTTGTCTGTCTGTCTGTCTGTCTGTCTTTCTGTCAGTTTATACATGTATTTGTTTGTCTTTTGTTTGCAAGCTGTTTGTAGTGTTTATGTTAAATTTGGTTTGCATGATTACATTTGCAGTCATTTGGTGATTATATATTGAGATAGCCATACAGGCCTCATGGCAATAAGACTTTGTGACCAGCCGGACAAACTGTAGTTACAAGCTTATGTCTGCCGGACAGACAGCTTTCTTGTTCTTACATTTTCTTGAAACGTTTGAACTTATACATGCAAATGACTTTGGCTAGAGCACATTCCTAGGATACTGTCAATCTGTCCATGAATGGCAACTACTAGTACAGGGATGTAGCCACCGTCCGGTTAGTCCGGTTTCAACCAGACCACTTTTTAATATTTGTACTTTACCAACGGACCATTCCCGGCAACTTTCGAATAGGCCGGTAGTTGATTAAATAAATTTTTATTTAATCACTCTGAGACAGCCTCCTAACAAGTGCCTGCAGCTCGCAGATCAGAACGCATACAGCTCGTAGACATGTTCATTCTTGTTTTAGAATAGCAGATAGTAAGTGGAACCAGATGGTGTTGCTTCTGTTATCTCTTTCTAATGCCTCATCACCCTATGAACTTTTTGTTTTCTACGACACCCTTCTGGGAGTCTAAGAATTAACCCTGTGCTACATCATACTCTGCACAGACCCAATGCATGATTTTGTGTGTGTGTGTGTGTGTGTGTGTGTGTGTGTGTGTGTGTGTGTGTGTGTGTGTGTGTGTGTGTGTGTGTGTGTGTGTCACTGTGTGTGTGTGTGTTTGTGTGTGTGTCACTGTGTGTGTGTGTGTGTGTGTGTGTGTGTGTGTGTGTGTGTGTGTGTGTGTGTCACAAGGTCTTTATAGTTGTTTTCTCCAGCCAAAACAGCTTGGTGGAATGTGGTTCAGACATTGACAAGGCTAAGCAAGCGTTTGAGAAAAAGTGTGTTCCAACACATTGCAGTTGACTACTTACATTGACCCCAAGTTCTGCTTGCCGTTCCTCTCGAGCACTTACGCTGCTGTACCTGTCGACCTGCCTGAGAGGGAGGTCGGCGCTCAGGAGGGGGCGGAGCCCGGTCAGGGAGCCTCACGCGCGCTAAAGGCTGGTGCTTGGTGAGTCCCGGGCTGTCCAGACCGGACTCTGTCTCCACCCCGATATTTCACGTAGAACGGCATAGCCGTCTACGGAGAGTCAATAGAAGAAAGGGAGTGGGAGGGATGGAAAGAACGTCCACACGCGTGAACTGCAAACGTGCTATGCTACTGCGCATGACTCGCGGGAAGAAACCCCGCGCCACTACTGTCTGCGTATGACTCGCGGGAAGAAACCCCGCGCCACTACTGTCTGCGTATGACTCGCGGGAAGAAACCTCACGCCACTACCGTCTGCGCATGACGCGCGGGAACACACAAGACTTGCCTACCGTGCACTCCTGCGGCCGATGACTCATCGCGCGCGCTGTCAAGGCGGAGCCAACTATGTGTAACTTCGTTAAACATTATTTGACTACTTACCTTGACCCCGAGTTCTGCTTCCCGTTCCTCTCGAGCACTTACGCTGCTGTACCTGTCGACCTGCCTAAGAGGAAGGTCGGCGCTCACGAGGGGGGCGGAGCCCGGTCATGGAGCCTCACGCACGCTAAAGGCTTGTGCTTGGGGAGTCCCGGGCTGCCCAGACCGGACTCTGTCCCAAACGGCGGACTACTTCCAGAGTTGATTCCGCCGCCTCCAAGCACCACCTCTCTCACTATGTATATATAAGTAAATGAACAGGCACCTTGAAGTTTCCAGAGAGCCTTGTTTCGGCCGCTATTAGACTTAAGCGACCGGGCGCCCGCCCCCTGCGCGTTGATGTTGATTGTACGCGTAAACGATGCTTTTTTGGTTTTTAACCAGTTATTAGCGTAACGTGCAACCATACTTGCGTGAACGGTTACGCTGCTGCACGCAACCTGCTTGGCGATACACCCTACTCCATGTCCACGCTATCCGTATCTAGGTGAACAATCAAGTAAACAAGAAGCAACAAGTGTTCTCGCCCGCGTGCCTCTAGAGTAACGCTCGTGTCACCAGCGCATTGATGTGCTGAGAAAATTGTGGAAGCTCCCTGGCGTCTCTTCTTATGTACCGTTGGTACGCATCGCTGCGCCAGCGACCCAAACTCCGAATAACTGAGTCTTCCAGCCCTGTGGCTGCAGCCGTAGTCGCCGCTCTAATGTGAAAACTGTGGCCAGAGTACAACTCGCAGTTGAAACCGAGGACCGAGACTCCCGCAGATACGACACTAAGCGCTGGCGTGACAGGGGAGAGCCGTCGCTGAAGATAAAGAGAGGCCCCTGTAACGATCCCCTTCTTGCTAAGTACGCCAACACCGCCGAGACCGGGCAAAGCTCATTGCCTGATTTTCCCAGGGAAATCATAGCGCCTCGTCTTAAAGGATCTGTCTTCGATTGCTTGATGGCCACCCGGACTATCTGGGGGCTTCCCTTGAGTCCACTGACACGTCCGCTGCAGTCAGGTGACAGGACGGGTCAAAACTGTTTATTGAGTCGACCGTGAACTACCCAGCACGCAGAAAACCAAAGAAACCGAGACAACAGGCCGCTCACAGCATTACCACATCGTATGTGATACCTGATGCGGACCAATGGCGGCGCAGCGCGCGAAGAATGTCCGGCGTTATTGGAAGCCGAGGGCGTGCTCCCGCTTACTCCGAATTCTTCTCACTCCGCGAAGTACATAGACAAGCCGGGGGAGGGGACGTGCAAAAACGTCGCCGCGTCTCCGACAAATTAGGAGATGGCGTACGGCAGAGAGATACCCTTTGATAGTGCTGTAAGCCAGGTGACACGTTTCCAGGTAAGCTACAAAGCGTCTCTTCAGATACCGCATACAGTGAAGTCCCCGACGCTCGAACGAAGTCTAAGAAACGGCGTTGGCCGCTTCTGTAGGCCTTAGCCGTGCTGGTGGCGATGCCTGCTTCAAACAATCGAGAAACTGAGTTCTCCAGCTGGACGTCCAGTCCCCCGTGTTGTCTTCTAGAAGCGCTATCCAGCCCTCCGGCACCTGGCAAGCCACCACCGACAGCTGCGGACATACATCAAACACCGTAGCGATTAGATTGCGTGAAATAGCGTCTGCCACTATGTTCTCTGTGCCCGGAATGTGCTCGGCGGCCGCCACGAACTGCAGTAGCTGAATGAGACGCATTACCTGCTGATCCCGGCAGGATCCTGAACACAGTGCGGATACCACCGTGCTGTTGTCCACCCTAAACAGAACGTGCTTGCTTGTACAGCTGCGTCCCTAACAGACTGCCGCTAAGACTACCGGGATAGTTTCTTTTGCCGCTATGCCCAAACGCTCTGTACCCAGTCCCCACTCCAACTGAAGCCACCGGTGCTGCCAAACCGCGCCGCAGCCCCAGCTACCCGAGGCGTCTGACTCCAAGCACACCGTGGGACGCACCTTGCCTAGGGCCGACAACAAACCGATACCGTTCCACCGACTGGCAAACGCTGCCCACCACGATATGTCTGCACGCGCTTCCTTGTTTAAGCGAACAAAATGATGGAGCGCCTTAGGAACTTTGGACAACTCGATTAAACGGCGAAGAAATGCTCGACCCGGTTTGATCACCTCACACGCATGGTGAAGACTGCCGATCAGAGACAAGAGTTCCCTCTTGGTCCCTCCGCGACGAGTCGACCAACGCAATAGTACGTTCTGCAAGCGCGCCAGCTTCCCTGATGGCAGACGAAGCTGCATGTGCACGGTGTCAATTTCAATGCCCAAGAACGTCAATACTGTACTCGGGCCCTGAGTCTTATGCTCTGCTACGGGCACACCCAGATCCCGACACGTGGTAAGGGCAGATGCCAGGTTATGTGCGCGCTTTCCGGAACCGGCTGCCCCGCAAAAGAGAAAATCGTCCAGATAATGTATGGCAGACGAGACGCCCCTACGGAACATAACCCACAGAAGTGCATCTGCCACCGCTGAGAAAATCTTGGGTGCCGACCGAAGCCCGAATGGCAGTGCTGCATCAAGGGTTACCGACCTGCGCCAGCGCATACCAAGCAGATGACGGTCGTCCAGGTGTACTGAAATTAGCTGGTAAGCGCTTTGGATTTCCATCTTTGCCAGCAGCGTTCCTCGCCCCAACGCTAAGATCCGCGTCGTCGCATCATCGACCCGTGAGTACGACAGCGAACAGAGATGTGGATCTATACCGTCGTTGACACTGTGACCGTGTGGAGAAGAAAGGTCCAAGATTAGTCTCCATTTGCCTGGTTGGCGCGGTTTGGGAATTACCCCGAACGGACTGAGGTGAGCTGTCCTTCCGCCGCTGAAGGGTGGATCAATTACACGCTGCTGCGCTCTCTCGTCCTGCAAGTAGTTGGTTACGACATCCGCCTGCTCTTTGGCTGACCTCATGTTTTTTTCTCGCTGCTCGGCATGTGTGTGCTTCGTAGTCGAAACCAATTCGAAAACTCGTCTTCAAACCCAGCAAAAGCCAGGCTACAAACTCACGGTCCGGGTAGGCCCTCAGACCTGCTTCCCATCTTGCGACTGCTCGAGAGAGAGGGGAGTGTGTTGCCTCGCCCGTAACCGACGCCGCCGCTCCAATGCCAATAGGTCCGCCACGTATCTGTACTTGCCCGCGCAGATGTTGCATGCCGCTAGAGCTTTGTCAGAGAGTTCAGCATTACCTAAAATCATTAGTTAATTCGTATCTTCCTTACTCGCCTTACAGTGCTAATGCATGCCGCTGTACTGTGGCCCAACGGGTGGTGCCCACCATTTCAGACCATGACTGAACCATGGTTGCTAGTAACTGTGCGCGCCAACGGATTGCCACCGATTCAGCCAATGAGACCATGGGAACAGGCTTATCTAACACCATGCTCATTACCAAGGCAGACCAAGCAGTAACGCGCCCGGTCGCACAAACCTTAGAGCAAGTATATCCGACTAACAATCGAGTACCGTCAGAAACAACAACACTGAAACACCAAACAAAATCAAGCCCTATACATCGGTCATCTAAACAATAACAACAAGAAAACATGTCTTATGTCAATGCGAACACAACAGAAAAATAAACGCTAAATCTACCTGCAAACACAACAACCGCCTATCGGTTCGTTCCTTTTCCACGGCCTCTGTGCCGAGCCTGTCTCTACTTCCGCCTAGCAGGAAGCCGTTCTGCTTGTGCCGTTTCCTTCCCGACTACTGACGCGGGCGTGTCTCGGCCTTCTCCTACTTTATGGCTGCGGAGGCTGCAGTGCAAGCAAGCGTGCCGGTACGCACATGACGGGTAGTCCTTGCATCCCCCTGGACTAAAGTTCCACTTCTTGCACGTTGGGCGGTCTGCAAAACCGGGACCAACAGCACGACCTGTACCCTCTGCCGATTACCGCTGAGGCGTAAGGTAAGGCGCGCTTTGCTCAAAGCCACCGCTTTTGGGGAGTGACGCTTTGACAGGTGACAGTGCGCACTCTCTTGACTTGTGGTCACCTTCGCCGCAGTTCTCGCACGAGGCCGCTGCTGATGCCCGAGCTGCCAGAAACGATGTGGCGTATAGCGACGGTAATGGCTGCCCCCATCTTAAGGCGGAGTTTGCTGCCGCTATCTTCCGGAGGAGCACGTCGTAGCTCCTCCAGCCGTCGCCTCCGTGTCGCTGCGCCTCTCGCACGATCATGCGTAGATGCACCATCAGGTCGCGCATGCGATTAGGGTGCGCCTCGGCCACCACGGCGGCGTACGTCACAAAGCACTGCACCCACGTCATGAGGCTATTGCCCTGCCGCGGTTGCCGTTGCCCGCTGCCGTGTCTAGACTCCGTGTCTGCCAGTCGCTGCAGCTCCATATTCTCAGGCAACAGCTCTGCCAGGTCAACGTAGTCCAGCGACTGGCTGCGCCGGACAAGTTTTTCCGGGATAGGCGGAAAGGCTTCACCGAGCGAGAACCAGCTGGACTGCAGCGCGCCACAACCCGTCGGGACATCCAAGATAGGGAAGGAGAGTGGAGCTTCCAAATCTGCTGCCGCACGTGCCCCTACATCCATCAGTGCCACGTGCTCCAGTGCACTGGGATCGGGCATGTCTTCCAGACCTAACACAGGACTACTCCGTTAACCCCCGTATTACGTATGCCAACAGCGGTGTGCGCGTGTCCGAGACAACTGTGCTGTGCGCTAAGTGTCGGTTGGCCAGCTGCCGCTCGAAACAACGAGGTGGCGTGCTGCCTCGAAACGATGGCTCGCTTCCGCTCCGATGAACAACCTCGTTCTCCGCTTCTTGCGACTTCCGCGCCGTGGTTGCCCAAAGCAACCAGTCATGTGATACCACGAGACACCTATACGCGACGACGCGCGCCACCAAATATGCCAACCACTTACCCTGCTTTGCATCGTGACTTTCTCTCTCGCCGATGCTGTGCTACATTGCTGCTTACACCAGGAAAAGACCGCAGGCCTGCTCTCTGGTCACGTTGCGCAGCGCTGCTATCTTGTCTTTTTGCTGCCAACTGGCGGAGGCTCGCTGGCCCGATGCTCGCCAAAACCTTCGCAGCCGTCCGTGCACAACGCCCGCGCTTGACAAAAACCCATGGCGCCCACGCCCGTGACGCGTGTCTGAGAGAAACAGGCCAACATCTCCCGCAATGTCGCACCACTATTAGTTTTTGAAACCCGCGCGCTGCCTGCCCCTGAAAAGTTCGACGCGGACAAAATTACCGCCACCCGTGGCGAGCCTGCAGACTTGCCGCGTGGTACCTGCGCCCGTCAGCGTACGTACGCACGACGGCCACGGAAGTTATCCCCTACTGCTGGCTGCGCCATTGCCGGAAGCATGCAAGTGTTCGATCCAGCCTGAGCGCGCTCCAATGTACAGCCGGAACGCAAGGAAAACCGCTTGTAAGAAGGTAGCGATAGTGCAAGAGTGCTCTCACTTGCTGCAGCAGAACCAGCAAGGGAAGCTGTTCCATCCCCTCGACTAGTGAGCGCGGCCACCGCTTGTGCTGCCGCTGACTTCGCTGCCGCTTCCAACATGGACTGCAAACGTTGTTCAGTTAGCCCGATGGCTGTGTCCTGGTCCCCTGCGGAATTGAGTTGCTCGTTGTTCGCCATAAGCACTTGACCTAAAGAAGAACGTCCACACGCGCGAA
>NC_085095.1:7035326-7146611 GCF_963422355.1 Corticium candelabrum
GGGAAAGGAAGGATTGCACCTAATCCAGGGAATATACACACAATGTGAGGAGATAGATTGAATCGATTGAGACAGATGGATGGACAGATAGATAGAGAGACAGAAAGATAGACTTACAGACAGACAGATAGATGGACAGACAGATAGACATACAGACAGATAGATAGACTTACAGACAGACAGATAGATGGACAGACAGATAGACAGATGGACAGACAGATAGATGGATAGACAGATAGACAGATAGACAGACAGATAGATGGGCAAACGGATAGACAGACAGACAGATAGCACAGATAGACAGGCAGACAGACACACACATACATACAAATTATATTTGTGCAGGTCTGATGGTTGTGTCGTTCCTCTCAGTCCAACTTGTGATACCAAAGTACATAACCCACACGGCTACACACTGAACTACAACGGTGAGTCAACCGTCCTACGCACCTTTCAGCCACAGACAACAGACCAACATTTGTATTTCGTCGTAGAGTACGTCGTATATGATGTGAAGCAGGTGAGATGCACGAATGTAATACATAACTCCATCTATCAATAAAACAAATAATGATTAATTAGTAACTAATAACTATAATATAATTAATTATTATTGATATTTAATATAATACAAAATAATATAATTAGTATAAGAATTTGTTGTGTAGTCACTAAAGTGAGTGAGAGTTGGTCGACTAGAATCCTGATGCATATATACATGCGTACACTGTGTCTGATATGGACAACAGGCATGAGTTTGTTGTGTCTGTCATGATTAGCTAAGACGTGTGTCCTCAATTTAACATGTTTCCATGTTTACAGCATTGTTGATATTGGAGATAAAATATTACAAAATTAATAATTAATTATTTAAATAAATAAAAATTAATTAATTAAATACATAAATAATTAGAAACATTAAATGCAAATATTGACTTCCATAGACACATGAGGGTGACACGATGTTTTCTTGTAGATCAAGATGCGTTATCTGGTGAAGCTGAGATTCAATTTCAAATAGCTATCAGCAGTTCAATACAAAACAACTAAACTTTTGTCTTTACTGTATCTTCTATATACACTATTTGTACAATAACTTCCATTATAATGAGTGTTCATCTTGTAAGAAGAGGCTGAGGTTTGTGTGTCTGTCCTTCCCTCGTGGTGTGATATCATGCTGTACAAGTCGACATAAATGAACGTATTGGTGGCTGCTTGACATCCTGCCACATCCAGTCAATGATGAAATATCAGAGATGATCAAGTTGAAGTGAACCTACAGACACGATCAACGTCTCATTGGTGTGTATTTGATATACTGAATAATATGTGAGTCAAGAGACACTTAAGTGGTCGATTTATGTTCTAACTATCTTGTGACTGTTTGTGCTCAGTTGTATGTCTCTGTTTTTGTATGTCTGTTGCTTGTGTGTCTGTCTGTATTTGTGTTGCTCTACAATTGTTTCCTTTCCACTCACACTCATGCATACACATTTGAACTCAACAGATGCACCAACAGTATGTCATCCAACTCAATAATGTTACCTTGTTCTCGGGCAGTTACATCATTGCTTTGCGTGTAATTTCAATCAGTTGTGTCATCCTATCAATAACCATCTTGTTCACAAACAATCCACTGTCATCAAAATTTTCTTACTTTCTGATGATATTTCTCCTGGATGATAATCTTCTACATATATTGTAGCTGCACACAACAATAAGGCTGTTGGTTCGCAGCAAGCAAAGTGTGTTGTCTTGTTTCTCTTATTTCCCTTTTCCCGTCCACATATAGATAACTAGTTCTTTATTTCAGAGCAAACAACAATTGTTATGGATACGATTATCACTCTGTATGACTCGTGTTCTAATCAATTTGTGCCAAGCTTAGATTCAATCTCTCTCCTGACTATTCCTCCCACTCCAGCTTTATCACAAGCGACCAACAACTGCTGAACTGTAGCATGTTGGGTTTGATCTGTCCAGGCTGACAAAACTTTATGTAATTTCTCTTTGTATGTGTAAAGTTGTCGTTCACACTCCCATAGGACTCTTTCTGAAACACTAAGGTATATACCTAGTTCATGCCAGCGATGTCCAACGTTTTCAGCTACTATTTCTTTGATGAGTGGAGTGACCCTGTCAGAGTCACCAGGTGGAGTTGTCTTCTCAGATGCTGCATCAGGCAACATCAAGTAACTCAAATGCTTTTGAGGTTCAGATGGAACGCGAGCAACAAGTAGAGCATCATACAATTCACATGCCATCAATTGGTTGTCTCTTAACTCTAACCACTCACTTAATATGCAGAATGCCGGTGCCTGGACAAAACTGGAGTCAGAAATGGTTTGCTGTAGCTTCGATAACGTAGACTGGTCAGTACCAAATATGATACTTGTTAGGTTACGCAAGGACTCTCCAATATCTACTGCTATCAGTTGGAGATCCATTTGATTTACTGGAGTTGCATGTTTAGAGGACAAAACTTGAGAAAGAGGAATGCCTTTCTTTACACTTGGACACACTAAATGAATACAAACATATACACTCTACGTGACAAACAGTATTCATACATGTTGTTACCTTCTTTTATTGCTTGCTCATGTTTTACCATCTCTGCACTGCATATTCCAGCTACAGTGTCTACTGCAAACGGTCCCCATGTTTCATCTGGTATCAAATAGATACATTGATTGAGGGGACACTTTGTACTCGTAGAAGAACTTCCACTGTAGATGAATCTATCAGGGAGAACACCAGGAACAGACTGGAGAAGATCCTCCATATCTGACACACAACGAAGAAGAACATGCCACAATCTGCCAACACTGTGATGTGACTTGACTACTCTACCACTGAGACATATAGAGCCAGGTGAAGTATTCTTGCTGCAATTGAAATGCAAAGTCACTGCACCATAACGCATCAGCAGTCCACTGCTCCAGTGACGGAAAAAATTGGCGTGACGATGACAACGAGCAGACAGTCGTTCAAACAACCCCAATGGACAATCATATGCAAATGAGTATTCGACTGCAACTTGCATGACTCCATGTGGTATATCTAGAGGCCAAAGTTTACTAACATCCTCTGGTTTCTCATCATTGAGTAACCATGGCAACAACAAGCCAACATTATGTTGTTTTAGCTTAGAAATCATTTCTTTGCAACTGTCTGTTTGCTCTTGAAGACGATTTTGTTCTATTGTGTGACCAGATGAATCTGATGTCGGGTTGGTGCAACTTGGCGGAGTTAAAGTGATCTGATGTCTTCCCAAAGCGTGTGCCAGTTCCTGAACTACATCATCTGATGAGCCAGTTAGATAACCAAAGTCGAGAGCAAGAAAAAGCTTAATGAACACGTCAACATGACGATCTGCAGTAAGATGGAACTCATTCCACAGTGCCAGCAGCATAGATATCCTAGCAATTCCATTAAAAACAAGATCTTTTTTCATCTCCTTAAACTTCTGAGGACCTACATCTGCCCCAATAAACCGATAATCATATTCTAAAGATTCGTGATCATGTCTGAAAACAGCTTTCAGTAAAGTGACCACAAACGGTGGTACAGGAAAGAGAACTTCTGCTAAAGTCAGGTGATGAGAGTAATACAGAATGCTTCCTACCTGGTTCAGATAGTTTAGCAACTCACGACAGCTTTCTTCTGTCAGTCCATGCTCTACACACAGTTGCATTGCATAAGAGACATCTGTAATGGGGACAGACTTTTGAGGTTTAGAAGTAATCAACTTGTCTTCTACAGTCACCCATGACAACGGCAACTCTGTGTGCAGTGAAGGCAGCAGCCTTTCATTACCACACAGTTCTCTTAAATGATTCTTCACACTGACCACTCCCTCATGTGTAGCTGCACTCGTCAATAGAACATTTTTTTCAACAGTTATTCGCTGAAAGTCAAAAAAGTGAAGACGTTCTGATATGTATTTGTTTGGAAAATCACCAGCTGCAATGATTCGTTTCGTTCGATCAATCTCAGCTTGTCTGATCTTCAAGAATTGACGTAGACAAGTGTCCAGATGTTTACTCCACTTTCTACTCATTTCATCTCTTGACATGTCGACCATCAGATCAACTTTACTGACAACAATAGCAATGTGAGCTCTGCTGTTTCTGTCATACACAACTTGCAGGAAATCTGCAATATTTTGTCGAAAACATTGTTGAGTGAACTTATACTGATTGCTGTCAACAACAATCAATACCAATGAATTGTCACTGATGAACAGCTGGTTAGTTAGCATGTATGCCCTATGGCCACCACTGTCAATGAGTTTGCATTCTATTTTATAATCCAGATTCATCACTGTTTCTACTACCCCTATAGTTCTCTCATCGGGTTCTGCCAGAAATGGTTTACCACTCTCCAGTGCTTCAACGAAGCTTGTTTTTCCTGCCATTGTAATTCCCATCACTAAAATCTTTATTCTGCCACGTCGCACTCCACCCACCGCATTCAGCTCATGGAAATATTCTCTTATAAAATCAATGCCTTGGCTGCACACTTCAATAGGTGGAAACACTAATGGGCATCCATCCACTTCCAAATTCTCTAGTTTGGAGCTAAAGACGAATTTCTTAGGAAGATGAGTGACTGAAGTTCCTGATATGTCGACTTCCTTAATTGTGACTTCTGCAAGTACATACGACAACAATTTGTTAAGCAAAACAAAATATTGAGTGAACAAGTACATATGGTGTAGACTGAACCCAATAATCATTTTGCATGTAAAGTTTTACAACCAACTTCCAAGAGAGAAAAGGCATTAAAGGCAACTGAGGTTTTCTCTGAATAAAGCATGCTAGGAGGCACCTAAGTTCATGAAATTAACAGTTACACCACTGGAAAAACCATAACGTGCTAAGAGACAAGGTTTACACTATCATATATGTGTATATAGATGGATGTTTTGTCCAAACACGTCCCAACATTTGGTGGAACATTGTCCTATGTCCTACCATCATTTTCCATATTGTGTTAGTGTCACAGGTAAATGAGTCCTTAGCACGCGCTCAGCCGGTCTTTCTGTTAACTCAAGTTGATCTATTTCAAGATATCAGACTGACTAGTTGTAGGAATAACGAATGACCGTATACAGCGATGACTATTGGCAGAAAAAACAGCTGACATTCAAGCGGGCGTATGAATTAGCGATTGCACAAGAAACAGCCAAAAAGAATACTGCAGAGCTAAAGCAGAAGGAAGCAATGAGTACACCTGGCAACCCAAAAGGAGTGTCCATACACCAGTTACAGAAGCGAGTACCCAAAGCAAGTAACAGACCAACTGACAGGATATCCGGTTGTTGTTATCGCTGTGGTAAACAGGGACACAAACAGTTCGAGTGCTGGTTCAAGAACGTCATGTTTCGGTTGTGGCAAAATTGGGCATGCGAAGGCTGTTTGTTGCACAATAAGAAAAATGGCTCAGAAAGAGGACAGTGGTAGAGGTACATACAAAATCGGCTACGAGGAGGCGCAGTCAGATACAAATGAGGACGAGGAGGTTGAGTGGATTAGTGGCAATATTCACACGTTACACAAAGGAAAGAGAAGCCTATGAAGACAACGTTGACTGTACAAGGACAGCCACTGGAGATGGAAACAAACATGGGAGCGAGTGTCAGTATTGTGAGCAAAGCAACATGGAAGTCAGTCTAGAAGAAAAGGTGAAGCACCATTGAAAGATACAAAGAAGACTCTGAAGACATATACTGGGGAATCGGTACCTGTATGTGGAAAGCTGAAAGTGTGGGTAGACACTCCAGACGGACGCCGATTGTCTCTTCCACTTGTTGTAGTGGCAAGCTCTGGCCCGAGTTTATTAGGAAGAGACTGGATTTGACAAGTACAAATTGATTGGAGGCAAACCCTCACCAAGGAAAAGTGGAAGGGTTATTGTTATTACACAGTGAACTGTTCAATGGGAAGGTGTTACAGAGCAACTTGGAGCAAACGGTACACAAAAAGCAATGGCAACAGAAACATTTCTACAAGAGTAACCTGAATAGAATGAGAGACCTTTACAACGGGGTGAGAGTCTACGTGCGCAAATACAACAGACGTTGTCCTTGGTAGATGGTGTAGTTCAGTCGAAAACAGACCCCCTATCATACACTATCAAACTGGAAGATGGGAAGGTAGTCAAACAACATTTAGATCAAATTCGGAAAACCTTACAATCACAAACACATGAAAGAGGTAAACCAGAAGACATACTAGTGGAACCAATGCATCCACAGGATAAACCATGTCCAAGAGCAATGGTACCGGTATCGCTGTGGGAACTCGAACAGTGGCATGTCGCACCAGACTTACCGAGCAACAAAAAGATGGAGTTGACAAACAGATAGAACCATTGCCGGAGATTAGCAGTCGTTCTTGAAATAGATCAACTGTTAAATCTAAATCGTTGTACTATTACTGATGGCTTCGGGTTGAAATGTTCTGTCAATGTCTGTAGTATTTTGTCGACTGACTTCTCTTTACGCTTCCACTAAACTTCGTAGAGTTCAATACGTGCGACCTCCAATCACACTTACTAGACTAGCTCTTTGTCTATCAGCGTCGTCTACGCCATTCGCTGCAGAAGTATTTTTCTAACCTTTCTGCGTAAAGTGGCTATTCCATTTTTAGAGCATTGAGGCATTACACATAGCAACCGGTTGATACACTAGCAAATAAGTCAATACAACAATGACTGAATACACCTAGCAACACCTCTGTATTGCAATGGTATGGGAACTTTCATTGTTCTCTGTTCTTCCCTTGGGGAGTTGACACGTCAATCAAGAACACTCATCACTTCACAGGTCCATTACTGAGTGTACAATCACGTACATACACCCCAAACTGAAAATCATTCATATTCGGTGCCTTATAGCTCAAAATGTTTGTTAATAGGATGTGGCAAGAGAGAGGCAACATGCAACAAAACACTTAGAACATGGCAGGATCGACTATACCACAATACCCCTCAACTACTCGGGCTTCCCTAAAAATTTACTTGAAGCCCTTGAGTCTTCGGGAATATTTGTCCTATTGTCTCACCGACCATTCTAACTCATATTTAGACCATACATGAATGTAAAATGAGATATTCTATTTGAAGTTTTCTGGCAGATGGAACAGTTATTTCACATAATACCATGTGGTTTTCAGTTAGTGTACCATGTGGTTTTGTTCAGTATAATTGCTTATAGAGCACAACGCAAAAATTCCAGAACACCACAATCTACCTTCCAATTATATTCCAAAGTTAAAATTTACTACCACATTTCCAGAAAAAGCAAAGGTGCCCTTCTCCTTTTTCTTGATTTTAGTCCCTCCAGTTTCAGTATGATTGCCATCTTCGCAGCTACTGATAGTCATCTGCAATTTTAAATTATCTTGGTTTTCGTTGCTTTGCGAGGGGCTTGCAATTTTTCTTATACCAGAATATCATGACTGCATGGCACCAGGACTTTTGTACTCCCGTACAGAATTGCTTCTGTTTCCAGTTTGTCTCATGATGAGTTGTTCATCCACATTTTGTTAAACAATTCTGTAAGAACGAAAAACTGTCATGGCCCAATCTTAAACACATGCAAATCGATTTTTGGATTGATCTGTGGTCAATTGGAAGTCTTCAGTATCGTCCAGATCTTCTTGTAGCCATTCTTGAAACAAGCAATCTGACTTGCAGACAAATGAGACCAGAAAGAACTGCCTTCTGCCATCTTACACGTGCATGCCACTAGCTGTAACTGAAGTAAGCCAACTAAGCCAACTATGTGCTTCAGCTGCACAGCACGTGTTTGTGTAACTACACGCTTGGCAAAACAGCAACCAGCCCCTGTGTGAATGTCCTGTCATTACTAAAATAATGTGTGGCTGATAAACACAGGCATGTACGGTCTAAGTCCCTCGAGACTACCTCTGAAGTGCTGTTAATTGGTCTTGGACTCAACCACATCAGCGCTTCCTCGGCTTCTTCTCGAGGGAGTTACAGCCGCATTATGCCATAATCCACTCAGTCAGGATATCTGTCCTATACCTAAATGACTATTAGTGGTATCTCTCTCTAGTTATGACAGTCACAAGTCATACTACTATTTACCTGTATTTGGTACAATTTCTATACCACAATTGCTTAGATCCAATCTCCATAAGTTCAGTCCATTCCATATGTTGTTGGGAAGACACAACAATCTCTTGTTACCAGAAAAATTCAACGTTTGTAAATGTTTCCACTGCACACATGAAAATGTGGGAAATACTTTAAGTTTGATTTCTGACAAATCCAGCTCTTCTGGATCATGAAGATCATTCCATTCAGCTGGTAGATGCTGTATGTTACACCAACTCAAATTTAACTTTTTCAACTTGGTAAGACCTGTACATGAGACTGTCTGAAGATTCTTGTTCCCAAACAAATCCAGCTCTTCTAGATCATGAAGATCATTCCATTCAGCTGGTAGATGCTGTATGTTACACTCACTCAAATTTAACTTTTTCAACTTGGTAAGACCTGTACATGAGAATGTCTGAAGATTCTTGTTCCCAAACAAATCCAGCTCTTCTAGATCATGAAGATCATTCCATTCAGTTGGCAGCTGCTGTATGTTACACTCACTCAAATTTAACTTTTTCAACTTGGTAAGACCTGTACATGAGAATGTCTGAAGATTCTTGTTCCCAAACAAATCCAGCTCTTCTAGATCATGAAGATCATTCCATTCAGTTGGCAGCTGCTGTATGTTACACCTACTCAAATTTAACTTTTTCAACTTGGTAAGACCTGTACACGAGAACGTCTGAAGATTTTCGTTCCTAAACAAATCCAGCTTTTCTAGATCATGAAGATTATTCCATTCAGTTGGTAGCTCCTGTATGTTACACTCCTTCAAATTTAACTGTTTCAACTTGGTAAGACCTGTACATGAGAACGTCTGAAGATTCTTGTTCCCAAACAAATACAGCTCTTCTAGATCATGAAGATCATTCCATTCAGCTGGTAGCTGCTGTATGTTACACCCACTCAAATTTAACTGTTTCAACTTGGTAAGACCTGTACATGAGAATGTCTGAAGATTCTTGTTCCCAAACAAATCCAGCTCTTCTAGATCATGAAGATCATTCCATTCAGTTGGCAGCTGCTGTATGTTACACTCACTCAAATTTAACTTTTTCAACTTGGTAAGACCTGTACACGAGAATGTCTGAAGATTCTTGTTCCCAAACAAATTCAGCTCTTCTAGGCCATGAAGATCATTCCATTCAGCTGGTAGCTCCTGTATGTTACACCTACTCAAATTTAACTTTTTCAACTTGGTAAGACCTGTACACGAGAACGCCTGAAGATTTTCGTTCCTAAACAAATCCAGCTCTTCTAGATCATGAAGATCATTCCATTCAGCCGGCAGCTGCTGTATGTTACACTCACTCAAATTTAACTTTTTCAACTTGGTAAGACCTGTACATGAGAATGTCTGAAGATTCTTGTTCCCAAACAAATACAGCTCTTCTAGATCATGAAGATCGTTCCATTCAGCTGGCAGCTGCTGTATGTTACACTCATACAAATTTAACTTTCTCAACTTGGTAAGACCTGTACATGAGAACGTCTGAAGATTTTCGTTCCCAAACAAATACAGCTCTTCTAGATCACGAAGATCATTCCATTCAGTTGGTAGCTGCTGTATGTTACACTCACTCAAATTTAACTTTTTCAACTTGGTAAGACCTGTACATGAGAATGTCTGAAGACTTTTGTTCCCAAACAAATTCAGCTCTTCTAGATCATGAAGATCATTCCATTCAGTTGATAGCTGCTGTATGTTACACTCCTTCAAATTTAACTTTTTCAACTTGGTAAGACCTGTACATGAGAATGTCTGAAGACTTTTGTTCCATGTCAAATCCAGCTCTTCTAGATCATGAAGATCATTCAATTCAGCTGGTAGCTGGTGTATGTTACACCAATGTAAATTTAACTTTTTCAACTTGGTAAGACCTGTACATGAGAATAGCTGAAGATTTCCGTTCCCAAACAAATCCAGCTCTTCTAGATCATGAAGATCATTCAATTCAGCTGGCAGCTGCTGTATGTTACACCAACGCAAATTTAACTTCTTCAACTTGGTAAGACCTGTACATGAGAATGGCTGAAGATATACGTTGTCTGACAAATCCAGCTCTTCTAGATCATGAAGATCATTCAATTCAGCTGACAGCTGCTGTATGTTACAGCTAATCAAATTTAACTTTTTCAACTTGGTAAGACCTGTACATGAGAATGGCTGAAGATTTCCGTTCCCTGACAAATCCAGCTCTTCTAGATCATGAAGATCATTCAATTCAGCTGGCAGCTGCTGTATGTAACACCAACGCAAATTTAACTTCTTCAACTTGGTAAGACCTGTACATGAGAATGGCTGAAGATTTTTATTCAATGACAAATCCAGCTCTTCTAGATCATGAAGATCATTCAATTCAGCTGGCAGCTGCTGTATGTTACACTCACTCAAATTTAACTTTTTCAACTTGGTAAGACCTGTACATGAGAATGGCTGAAGATTTTTATTCAATGACAAATCCAGCTCTTCTAGATCATGAAGATCATTCAATTCAGCTGGCAGCTGCTGTATGTTACACCAATGCAAATTTAACTTTTTCAACTTGGTAAGACCTGTACATGAGAATGGCTGAAGATTTTTATTCAATGACAAATCCAGCTCTTCTAGATCATGAAGATCATTCAATTCAGCTGGCATCTGCTGTATGTTACACACACTCAAATTTAACTTTTTCAACTTGGTAAGACCTGCACATAAGAATGTCTCAAGATTTCTGTTCCATGACAAATTCAGCTCTTCTAGATCAATCAAGACTGTTGCCTCTCCTATCATCTCTGTGTTGCAATATTTGAAAGACTGCAGATTGTTGCGTGCCAAATTCACTTTGCACAGTTTCACATTGTCGCACATCATAGACAAAGTTGCTTGTGTCAAACCACATTCCACCATTTCCACTTCCACAAGAGTACTGGGCAGTTGACATGACATTAGCTCATCAAACAGCAATGGATTGCGACGGTTACCACACACAGACAAAACCTTAAGACATGGAAGAAGAGAAACAACAGTAGGAGCCTCCTGGAGACCAATGGGTGTAAGCTGCCGTGAGAAGTAGGAAGTTCTGGAATCTCGGTAATCACTTGTATGCAAACGAATTTCTTCTAGTTTCCTCAGTTTGGCAATGCCTTCGGGTATAGAGTGTATGTCGTCTGTACAAAGTTTCAATACCTTCAGTCCGCTCGTCTCACATATTTCTTCAGGAAATGCAAACAACTTTGCATCTAGAAGATCCAATTCCAGCCTCTTTTGCTCGTTAACCTTCGGCGAAAACTCTTCCATCTGTCTAGTTCGCCGACTGACCGCCGCAACGGGAGGAAACGCCATGCTTTAGCAGATCATGTGACTCGTGAACTCGAGGGGAGGGATCACATAGTCACGTGCTAGTTAGCATGACGTCATCAGTGTACTATCCATTTGGGGAGTACAATACTGCGCTGCAGATATGCTATATATATCTCTGTTTGTTCCGTACATGTCCGTTTATTTGTGTGTTTATTTGTCTGTTTATCCGCCTGTTTGTTTGTCTGTTTTTCTATCTATTCATATTTGTTTTTTCCTAGGCTTAATTGATTGATATAATCAACTTTGACGTAGCAATTTTAGACTTGTGATACAAATAGAATCTGTCTGCCTCTCAAACTTGAAATGACTAAACCACATACAGATTAGACATTGCAAGGACATGAATGTAACGACTTCGGGTTCACAGTACATTGTACATCCAATTCTTTACTCATGACCCAATTCTCAAGCTCGACCTTCTGTTATCTTCTCAAAATTTCCAAGTATTACTGGAAGTCTCCGGCATTAGCTAAGACGTTAGCCTTCTGCACGACTAGACATGCAGACATTCGATCGTTTCCTTCAGTAACAGACAAACTCAGAGTAGTTGTTTTCCCTTCACTGTTCACAGTCCCTTCCTCTGGACACAAAAGTATTGAGGTATCTTTCTGCTTCCTGCCCCATCTCCAAAGTGTTCAAAGACGGAACGAGCTCGAGTGTTGGGCTAGTGGTATACCTTCGCTGGACAGGGCTGGCTTAGCATCTTCTTTCGCTCCTTCCTTATTGAAGCTGCAAATCCATCGATATCTTACTCTGCAGATTTTGATAAGGCTCCAGCACTCGACAGATGAGTGAAAGCTACATTACATCTAAATCAACGTTCAATCCCTCTGACATGAGTGCATCTGTCTCTTGGTTTTTCTGTGATGAGTCTGTCTGTCTGTCTGTCTGTCAATACATATGTCTTCAAACATTGAACTATTATACACCAACTAAGCAAAGCAACTAAATACTACCCAAGCCAATAGGGCTTGATTCTGTCTGTCTGTCTGTCTGTCTGTCTGTCTGTCAATTTGATTTTATTAAAACACATAATCTACTCACATCTTAAACACCAAACATAATAAGACTAAAAACACGATAGTTAGTGCAAATTGCTCTGACAGTCTTTATTGTAAATGTTCTCATCTACTTCTCTAGCTCCAAGTAAGACTCAAGTTAGCTCAAGAAGAGTGACTTTAAGTTAATTAGCATTGCGGCGTTGTAATTGGCGATTGAAGCGAGCCCTTCTCTTGTCATGTCATTTGAAGTCGCAATATATTGTATTTAACCCAAGAAGCGCATACAGGCCAAAAAGACCACGTAATGAGTTTGTGACGTCATTGTCCGTTGGTATATTATGTACTCCCACTTCTGCAGCTAAACTACGGCCAAGAAAACAAGACATATAGATATATGTCTATATACGTCTACAACAAGACATACACTATACATCTATCTGTACATTCATTCAGTATGGTCTTATCTACTCTACACTATACATCTCACTTCATTCGCAAGACCAATGACTACCACATCATTGCTGCCTGTACTTTCTGAGTCGATCGCTCTACAGCCTGTACACCCTTTGTAGCCGTATTTCTCGTTTGCTTTATTTCATCCATGTTTGCTTTTATTACAGAAACAGCTTCCCTCATTGCCTTCTTTGTAAGACCAGCAGCCGTGCATAGATCCCAGCTTTGATCCTGTAGCTTCACAAGCTCCTCGTGTAGTCCACATAGGAGGGACATACACTGAGAATGCGTTCAGCTGTGCTTACAACCTGGGAAACAAACAGTCAAATATGCTTGATGTGAGCTCCTGTGGTTTAGGTGTTTACTTCGTTTTGATATATTTCAATAGCTGTCCACACTTGTAGTACGACTTCTTTTTCGATTTGACTGGAAACGATGAGTTGGGGAAACAATACCTCTTGATCCAACTGAAACACGAAATTATGATTATCGTTAGAGTCTGGTGGCTACTTGTCTGGCTTGGGTTTTTGTTGATCTGTCTGTCAATGTATGTGTTGATGCATTTAGCTACATGATTGTTCACGTGTCCGTCCATGTTTATGTCATACAATGTATGTCCACAAGTGTAACCAAAGTCAAATACTGCAGTGTTTCGCGATCTCTTGGTGTCTGCCTGTCTGTATATTAATTATTTGTCTGTCCATCTACCATTCTGTCCATTCATCTGTCTGTCTGTCTGTCTGTCTGTCTGTCTGTCTGTCTGTCTGTCTGTCTGTCTGTCTGTCTGTCTGTCTGTCTGTCCATCTACCGTTCTGTCCATTCGTTGGTCTGTCTGTCTGTCAGTACATATTGATATAAAGTCCAATATCATGTAGCTGACTAATACATAACCTTCATATGCTGATCACCAATTGCTTTCTTCAAGGCGGTAATACAATTTTCCAAAGTAGGTTGACCTCCTATATATATAGTCCAATGTCAGCCACAGCACATTGCTTTCTGAAGCGGCTAAGAGCCGAGTTGAACTTTGACACAGCCCATTCGATGTCAGTAATTCCTTGCTCACTTTGCTCAAACAGCTGATCAAACTAAAGCAACAAACAACAATATTTTAGACACATAACACAAGGTAGTACTCTAAAAACCAACAACATTCAATTAACGTATGTCACACCAACTAAGTTAGACATTGGTCTAGTTGTCTACTGTCTATATATAGTTGTCAACTTTCAATGAACTATATCAATCTCTCAATATTGTACTGGAGGGATGCATCTCTCAATTGTCTATATTCTAGAATTGTCAACACTACATACAAGTACACTAAATGAAAGACTCAAGAAAAGCAACACAATACAACACAACACAACCTAAACCACTCCCGCACACACACACACACACACACACACACACACACACACACACACACACACACACACACACACACACACACACACACACACACACACTGCTATCTAGACATTCAAGTAACAAAGTGATGTGCATTAATACTACTGTTTGGTTCTGGACGTTCTTTGCCTAGCTATTAATTGTTGCTGAAACTTTGTTCAAGTGAATTGCACGGCATCTTCTCCACTGTAGTCTGAAATCGGCTGGTAATGTTTGTAGGCATTGTTGTGATAAAATAGATGCTTTGACTATAATACATTGCTCACAGACTACTTACTATAAAGTACACTGGATTGAAGGGATGCATCTCTTAATATGTTAATTAGACTACCATATAAGACAAAATATTGACAAAAATTTATGATTGGTCTTTTTCTTAGAAAACAAATATTGACAAATTTATTTTAGCAATTCCATATCCTGGACTATTGATATTTACCAGTTTACCAATACCAATTGTATTTCTTATGTGTACGCTTTTCCTAGGCTTCCTTCTCTATTGTCACATTCAGAATCACTGTCTACTATAGTTGCTGCTGAATAGAATAGGTACAACAAAAGTAAGTCTGAGTTTTTGCCTGGTCTGGTACCTGTACGTTGCTATGATACCTGGCACATGCAGTTGATGACATCACGTTGTCTTCACTAAAAATGTTGGCAAATGTTGGCAAATTGTATACTGATGGCATCTTGTAAACTGCCAATTTGCCAACATAAATTCTCTTGCAATATTTTGTCTTATGTTCAGACCCATTTATAGAAACAAACCAGGAGCAACTAGCTATTAAGTACTAGGCCAACACACATAACAATGATGCGGCACAAAAATAGTAAAGCTAGTACTACGTGTATAAATTATTAATTATTATATTGGAGGGATGCATCTCACAATAGACTATTGTATTAGAGAGATGTATCTTACAATATTGTATTGGAGGGATACATCTCACAATACACTAGACTATTGTATTAGAGGGATGCAGCTCACAATACATAATAATAATAATAATAATAATAATAATAATAATAATAATAATAATAATAATCTAAGTACTTCTGAAGCAGGGTTTGCTTCCGGTACTTGTAATAGACTTTACAAACCAGACTGATCTGGTTGAGCACGACATAATAATAACAATTTGCTTCCGGTACTTGTAATAGACTTTACAAACCAGACTGATCTGGTTGAGCACGACACATAATAATAAAACCCATTTATTTGAATAGATGGGGAGCAAACTACTTTCTACTTATTTAGCCAGCGCAGCTTAACAATCCTGTGATGCTGCTTTCAAAGCTATAAAGATCTAACAGTAGATTAAAAGTGGAATACCAGTAATCTATAGTCTATTGCAGAGTAACAATATCTTGAACGACTCCTCAATGACACAATTAACGATGTCTGTTAGCAATGATATTTGATGACGTCGAAGAAATGTGAAAACTTTGCGTAGCTGATCAAATCCATCAAGATAAATAAATTCTCTTGATCCAACTACACAATGTTAATATGTTAATATACTTGCATGCATAACCTTTCTTCTCATGTCGTTCACAATCTCTGCATATTTAGTAGACTTGCGATGTACAGCATTTTCAAAGTTAGTTTCACAACTAACTGTAAGTTCAATGATAAAAGAAGAAAAAGATTGAGAATTCCACATGATGATGTCAGGACAAAGCGATGTATGCACGGAATATCTGAGAAGGAAAAGGAGCAGAAGAGCAAGGTAGATCAGCGGACAGTTAAAATCCATGAGATAAATAGGTTTGTGCAGAGTTGAATAATAGTTTCATAATAGCATTATATCTATGATTGTAATAACCAAGCTTCAGTAAAATTTCACAATTATCTAACACATGAAGAAATGTTTGTTGTTTGTTGCATCTTGGGCATTGACCACACGATCTTTTCCATAATACTAGCTTGGCATTCTTAGGTAAACAATCAGACACGGCATTTAAAAATAAAGAAAATAGTGCTAGATGGTAGTTTACACACTACTTTCGACCAAATACTTGCAGTGCAGTTAGTCAGACGAGCAATAACACCTTGCACTATATAAGACCTGTAGATGTGCTAGGAGTCGTTGTTGTTTTCTTATCTTCTACCCGATCCTTAGTCCTATTAGAGAGATTTTTTGAAGATACTTCAGGAGATTGACTAAGAGTCTCAAAAGCTTCTTCGAAAGGACAAAATCTGTCATCACGTGCTAAAAATGAAGCTCTGGTTGCCAGAAATCTCACACAATTATCTCTTGGTGTTAGAAGTCTAGCACATTTTGAAGCTTGCAGTGCTAATGATCTAGTAGAGATATAAGGCAAACCAAGCCCTCCTTTAGATACATCTAAATATAGTTGTTGTGTCGTTATATAGTGTGTCATACTCTATGCTAATGAGTACTAGGGGTAGTCCCAAGTCCCTTACTCTACTACACTCCCTTCCACTAAATATCTCGATATCTCTTGGGGGTCTTCTATTGTTCCTTGTAGGATATCGTCGATTTTCTCTCTCTGTTGACTGTTCAATTGGTTTCTTTGTTGGCATGTTATCAGTCTGCTTGACTGTGTCTCTGTTAACTCAGGGTGACTAGGAATAGTTGCATGGTACCGAGTCTTCCCTGGTAGAGTCTGTTGATGAGATTGTCTTCTCAGCACTGACTTCAGCATAGTTTCCAGCTTGTGGTGGAATCATAGTCGCTGTACTATCGTGAGTATTGGAACCTTGCTCCTGATGTACATCCTGTGGAAAACTTCTGATATCACAATGTAATATATGGTTTACATGAACATACCTAGCCTGACCATCCACGTTTACAAGATAGTTGCTCGGTTCCAGTTTCTGAACTATCGTTCCAGAGAGCCATCGTCCCCGACTATCTTGTCTTGGGTTCCATACTGCCACTGATTCTCCAGGTAACATCTCACGATTTCCGGATGCTGCTTCTGTTTGACTCTCCTGTCTGTCTCAAATCTCTCCTCCAACTGTAGGTTTAACAAAGCTTAGTCTTGTTCGTAAGACTCTCTTCATTAGCAATTCGGATGGCGTTTTTCCTGTTGAGGTATTTGGAGTTGACCTATACTGCAGCAGTAGTATAGATATTTGATGTCGAATAGTACGTCCTTTAGGTCGTGCCTCCATAGATCTCTTGAAGATTTGAACTGCTCGTTCTGCTTGTCCATTACTCAATGGGTGATACGGAGGGGCGAGTTGGTGTTTGACACCATTTCCTTTCATGAACTCCAGAAATTCTACTGACCTGAATTGTGAACCATTATCTGTCACCAATCATCTTGGAATGCCATGAAAACTGAAAACTCGCCTCCTCACCTCTATTGTCCTACTAGCCTTTGTACTAGTGCCCATTTCATGCACCTCCAACCATTTCGAATAAGCGTCAATCATAATAAGATAATGTTGACCTTCCAACTCCGCGAAATCTGCGTGAACTCTCTCCCAAGGTGCTGTGGGATACATCCATGGATGAGGAATACCAGGCTCCGGTTTAATTATTCCTCTGACTTTGACAAATTTCACATTTCTTGCACAATTCTTCCAACGTCATGTCCAAACTCAGCCACCAGATATACGATCTAGCTAATGCCTTCATTCGATTTGAACCCAGGTGGTTTTTATGAAGATCTGCTAGAACTCTTGACTGTAATTTTTGCGGTATTATCACACGTGTTCCCCAAAGTAAACAGTTCTCTTCAACGCTAAGTTCATCTGACGGTCGTGAGTAGGGTTGTAACGTTGGATCCATGTGACTTTTCCAGTTCCATCCAGACAATGTATACTGGTATGCCCGTCTCAAAATTGGATCTGCTTTAGTCTCTTGTGCTACTTCTGCTGCTGTTACAGATAGATTCTCACACCAATCCACATGGTACAATTCCTGGTTAGGGTCTATGACATTCACTTCCATTGGCAGTCGGGACAGCATATCTGCTTCCTTATTCTCCTCTCCAGCCATGTACTCCAGGTTGTACTCGTATGCACTTAAAATTAGTGCCCACCTCTGCAGCCTTGCTGCTGCTAACGCCGGGATACCCTGTTTAGGTCCCAGAATTTTGACCAAAGGTTTGTGATCTGTCACCAGTGTGAATCTTCGGCCAATGAGGAACTTGTGGAAATGACGAACGCCGAATATTAATGGCAGTGCTTCACGCTCTATTTGGGCGTAGCCCTTTTCTGCTGATGACAGTGTCCGTGAAGCAAATGCTATCGGTCTCTCTGATCCATCCTCGAACTCGTGACTCAAACAGGCTCCTATTCCATATGGGGATGCGTCACATTTGAGCTTGACTGGTCGAGACAAATCATAGTGCGTAAGAAAACCAGACTGTAATAACTTGTTCTTTGCTGCATTGAATGCGGCCCTGTGTTTCCTTGTCCATCTCCACTGTTTTCCTTTTTGAAGTAACTCATACAATGCTTGTAGAGTATTCGACAGATTTGGTAAGAAATGGCTGTAATAGTTCAACAGCCCCAGAAATGCCTTCAACTCAGTCCCATTTCTTGGCTCAAGTGCTTCCCTTATAGCCTTGACCTTGTCTTCTGTAGGTCTCAGACCTTCGTGATCTACCCTGTGACCTAAGTATGTCACCTCAGACTTTCCAAATTCACATTTGTCCTTCTTTAGCCGGACTCCTCGTTGCTTTAGGCGTTGAAATACTTGCCTCACTCTTGCATTGTGCTCAGCATCAGTTGAACCGACAATCAGTATGTCATAAAAAAACAACAAACTCCTGGTATTCCAGACAATATCATATCCATCGTTTTCTGGAAAATACTTGGTGCTGTTCGTATACCAAAAGGCATCCTGGTATAAGTAAACAAACCCTTCCTAGTATTTATGGTTAAATACTGTTGACTTCCGGTATCCACACTTCCATTTGTTGGCAAGCTTGTTTTAGATCAAGCCTAGTAAATCGTCGATCACCCGCTAAAGTAGCAAATACATCTTGAGCATTTGATGTGGGATACTCAAATATTTTCCAAATATTCATTGATAGTTACTTTGTAGTCACCACACAATCTGATACTGCCGTCAGATTTCCTCACCACTACTATCGGTGAAGCCCACTCGCTCTGTTCTACAGGTGTCAGTACTCCTTCTCTGACTAAGCGATCGATTTCAGTATCCACTTTAGCTTGTAACGCAAATGGTACTAGTCTTGCCTTAGGAAAGACTGGCCTTGCATTGGCACTCAAAGTAATATTCACTTGCACTCCTTTCAGCTTCCCAATTCCTTCCTTCAATAACTCAGGAAACTCGTGTAGGGGATCCAGGACATTCAAGCTAAATAAGGACGCCCAGTCCAACTTGAGTCGTGACAACCAATTCCTGCCAAGCACTGCTGGCTTATTTGCAGCATTGACGACAACTACTCTACCCCTTATTTCTTGATCTCCGTAGCGTACTGGTACCACAGCTTCTCCGCGTACAGACAATGTCTCTCCACAATATGACTGTAATTTCACGTTGCTGCTCTGGAGTTTGACATGGGATAGTTGTTTCTCATAGGTCTCCCTGGGAATCACGGTAATAGTTGCACGGGTGTCAATAATCACCTCTAATTCTTGTCCAGCTACAGTCATATTGACTTTGATTGCGTCCGGACTTCCCAGACCATAAAGTGAACATACTTCCTCTTCTTCCACTTGTAACGTGGCTTGCCTCTGGTACTTTGTATTCTTGGTACCCTTTGCTCCGCTCCCGTTCTTGAAATCGCCTTGCTTCTTACTTCGGCAGGCTTTTGCAATATGTCCCTTCTTGTGACATAAATAGCACTCTCTGGATTTCATCTGGCACTTATCAGGAACGTGCCCCTTGTCATTGCATCTGTAGCATACTCTCACATCAGACTGTGTTGTCTTTGATCTCCCACTTATGGCGCGTGATGTGTGTCTGCGCGTGTCTCCTCGCAAACCTGTCGTCTCTTGTCTTGCAGATTCAAAGGCTTGCGCGATTCGTACTGCTTTATCGAGTGTTAAGTCAGTTTCTGCCAGAATTTTCAGCTGTAGGGCTTCTACTCCTAATCCACATACAAATTGGTCCCTCAACGCAACTGAAACTTGTCTCCGAACTCACAGTGTTTAGCTAGACGACGCAATTCTGACAAGAACACCGTAACAGTCTCACTTTCTTTCTGTTGTCTCTTGTAATAACGGAATCGCTTGGCTATAACAATCTTCTTTGGCTCGTAATGATTTCTCAGTTGCTGAATGATATCATCAAGCTCCAAATCTTGCGGTTGGCGAGGTCGTACCAAGGTCCGCAACAAACTGTACGTCGATGCACCCACAGGCGTTAAAAAGATTGCATTCCTACGAGCTACATGCTCGTCTCCTATAGGTACTGCGTTTGCCAGGCAGTAAAGCTCGAACCTTTCCTTGTATTCGTCGATGCTTTCTACTCCTGCTCGAAATTCGCCCAACAACCTGTGTTTTAAATTCGTGGCTGCACTCGCCATTTCTCGTCGCCACTGTTGTGTCGTTAACGACTATATATTGGTTCTATTGCAGCTCGCTTACAGTGTTTATGCAATACAACGCCAGACTACACAAGACTGGCTAACTACATGCCACAGTCTACCATACAGTGTGTCATACTCTATGCTAATGAGTACTAGGGGTAGTCCCATAGTCCCTTACTCTACTACAATAGCCAAGCTGGTAAAGCTGAGCAATGAAGGTATATAAGTCCACTTCTTTAGATAAATGGATAAGCACCTTGTTGGTACAGTTTTAGTTTTAGCCGACGGCTTACAAGACAACTATCCACTGTACCGAGAAGCAGCTTGACTCTGCTCTTGAAAGATTCCTTAAAATTCTCTGTTTTCAGGTGACCATTGTAGTATATACATCCGAGAATTTGTATTGTGTTACTATTCAGTCATTGACTGGCATTTATGACTAGGCTAGTAGCAGTCATTCTTGAAATAGATCGACTTGAGTTAACAGCAAGACCGGCTGAGAGCGTGCTAAGGACGTAGTTACTTGTGATATCTGGCGACGAGGATGACGGCAGTATTTGAACAAATAGCAGAGTTTGACGAACCCGTGGAGGAATGGCCACTTTACGCAAAAAGTTTAGAACAATACTTCGCAGCAAATGGCGTAGACGACGCTGCTAGACAAAGAGCTATTCTATTAAGCGTGATTAGAGCTCGCACGTATCGAACTCTACGAAGTTTAGTGGCCCGTTGAAGCCTAGAGAGAAGTCGGTCAACGAAAGACTACAGACGTCGACAGAACATTTCGACCCGAAGCAATCAGTAATAGTACAACAAATTAGATTTAACAGTCGATCGCGTCAGGAAGGTGAGTAGGTCGCTAAATTCACAGCAGAACTGCAGCGACTCAGTAAACATTGCGAATTTGGGGCGGTACTTAGTGATATGCTACGAGACAGACTAGTCGTAGGAACAACGAATGACCATATACAGCGACAGCTGTTGGCACAAGAAGAGCTGACATTCAGGCGGGCGTATGATTAGCGATTGCACAAGAAACAGCTGAAAAGAATTCCGCAGAGCTAAACAGAAGGAATTCGAAGCAATGAGTACTCATGGCAAGCCAGAAGGAGAGTTCGTACACTAGTTACAGAAACAGCCTGTACACCAGTTACAGAAGCAACGAGTACCCAAAGCAGGTAACAGACCGACTGACAAGATATCCAGTTGTTGTTATCGTTGTGGTAAACAGGGACACGAACAGTTCGAGTGCTGGTTCAAGAATGTCAATGTTTTGGTTGGGGGAAAATTGGGATGCAAAGGTTGTTTGTCGCACAGCGAAAAAACGGCCCAGAAAGAGGACAGTAGTAAAAGTACATACAAATCGGCTATGAGGAGGTGCAGTCAGATACAAATAAGGATGAGGATGTTGAGTGGATTAGTGGCAATATTCACGCGTTACACAAAGGAAAAGAGAAGCCTATGAAGTCAACGTTGACTGTACAAGGACAGCCACTGTAAATGGAAATAGACACAAGAGCGAGTGCCAGTATTGTGAGCAAAACAACATGGAAGTCATGCAGTCTGGAAGAAAGGTGAAGCACCATTAAAAGATACAAAAAGACTCTGAAGACATATACGTACTGGGGAACAGGTACCTGTACGTGGAAAGTTGAAAGTGTGGGTAGACACTCCAGATGGACGCCGATTGTCTCTTCCGCTTGTTGTAGTGGTAAGCTCTGGCCCGAGTGTATTAGGAAGAAACTGGATTTGACAATTACAAAATGATTGGGGAAGAGTTCATCTTCTGGAGGCAATCCCTCACCAAGGAAAAGTGGGAGAGTTATTGTTATTACACAGTGAAGTGTTCAGTGGGAAGTTAGGCAGATTACAAGGTGTGGAAGTGAAATTACCAGTGACAGAAACGACGAGTCCCAAGTTTTACAAACCAAGACAAGTACTGTATGCTTTGAGAGAGAAGATAGAAGAAGAATTGTCCGACCTCACAAAAGCCAGAATTATTGAGCCAATTCACTATTAGGAGTGGACAGCTCTTGTAGTTCCAGTATTGAAAAACAATGAAAAGGTCAGAATCTCTGGAGACTATCGGTTGACAGTGAATCAAGTGTTGAAATGCGATATTTATCCGATTCCACACATTGAAACTTGTTTACTCGAATAGCAGGAGGACAGCGGTTTACAACTCTGGATTTGGATAGAGCATATCAACAGCTTGTACTTGATGAGGAATCACGTAAGTATGTTGTCATCAATACTCACCAGGGATCATATCAGTACACTAGACTACCGTTTGGTGTTTCATCGGCTCCTGGTATCTTGCAAGGACGTTGAAAACTCTGTTGCAAGCAATTCCAGGAGTAGTGGTCTACTTAGATGACATTTAATAACAGAAAGAAACGAACAAGAGCATTTGTCTACCTTAGTTAAGGTAATCACAAAATCGGAAGAAGCTGGACTAAGGCTGAATAAAGACAAATGCCGGTTCATGCAATCTAAAGTAGTGTATTTGGGACATGTCATTGACAAGACAGGGTTACATCCGGACAAGGGACGAATTCAGGCAATAATGGACGCCCCCAGACCACAAAATGTGACAGAATTAAAAGCATGCATAGGATTGCTTTCTTATTATGGTGAATTTGTCGACAGTTCTAGCTCCACTACATATATTGTTACAAAAGAAGTAAAGTGGAACTGGTCACGTGAACAAGAACGAGCTTATCGCCAATCAAAACAACTGTCAGTGTCAGCCAAAGTGTTAGCACATTTCGATCCACAGCAAGAGTCCATCGTAACCTGAGATGCTTCGTCGTACGGTTTAGGTGCTGTAGTGGCTCAGAGAGGAAAGGACGGAAGAGAACATCCAGTAGCATTTACATCGAGAACATCGACGAAAGCGAAGAGGAATTTACGCATAGTGAAAAGAGAAGCATTGGCAATAGTTTTTGGTCTACAAAGATTTCACCAATAACTGTTTGGTAGAGAGTTTGTACTACAGTCTCAGACCATAAACCACTGGTAGGATTGTTGGGGAAATACGTCTCTTCTGCTAATGGCATCAGTGAGAATCCATCGATGGCCCATGATTCTATAGGGTTACAGTTATAAGTTGCGATACAAATCAAGACGGGACATCGGTAATGCAGATGACTGCAGTCGATTAGCCTTACAACTATCGTCGACAACTGAGGAAGAACAACCACAGACAATTCAATTTTACAGCAACTGGAATCGTCACCAGTATTGGCAAAAGATGTTAGAAGACAGACAGAACAAGACCCTATACTGTCTAGGATACAATATTATGTCAATCATGGTTGGCCCAAGAACCACTAATCAAAGCGTCGACTCCTTAATGGCAAAGAGCAAGTAAATTATCTATAAAAAGGGATGCGTATTATGGGGGTACAGGGTGATTGTACCACCACAAAGGCAACAACGAGTTTTGGAGTTACATGCTGGTCATCCTGGTGTAGAACGAATGAAAGGCTTAGCCAGAACAATAGTCTGGTGGCCCGGACTGGATGGAGACATCGAATGCAAGGTCCAAAGTTGGTCTAGTTGTCAAGAAACAAGGAACGCACCACCAAAAGCTCCGTTGTGTCCTGGTCGTGGCCCCATCAGTCATGAATGAGGGTGCACGTGGACTACGCTGGACCCTTGCTAGGTAAACTGTTTATTGTACTCATTGATGCACACTCGAAGTGGATTGAAGTCGAACCTTTAGAATCAGCGACGACGAAAACAACAGTGGCAAAGTTAAGAAAACAATTCTCAACTTATGGAATTCCTGAAAAACTGGTATCAGACAATGGGTCAGTATTCGCCAGTCAGGAGTTTACCGATTTTGTAAAATCGAATGGAATAGACCACATTAAAAACAGCACCTTATCATCCGTCAAGTAATAGGCTGGCAGAAAGAGTAGTACAAGTATTGAAGAAAGAACTGTCCTTAGCAAAACAAGGAACATTTGACATATTGCTTGACACAAGTGTTGTTCAGCTTCCGAATTATTACACCGCATTCCACAACAGGAATATCGCTTGTGGAATTATTAATGGGTCGCAAATTACAGTCACGTTTAGATTTGTTACACCCCAACTTGGATCAAACAGTACACAAAAACAATGGCAACAGAAACATTTCTACAAGGGTAACCGGAATATAATGATAAACCTCTACAACGGAGTGAGAGTCTACATGCGCAATTACAACAGAGGTCGTCCTTGGGTAGCTGGTGTAGTTCAGTCGAAAACAAGCCCCCTATCATACACTATCAAACTGGAAGATGAGAGGGTAGTCAAACGACATTTGGATCAGATTCGGAAACCTTACAATCAGAAACACATGAAAGAGGTAAACCAGAAGACTTACTAGTGGAACCAATACCTCCACAGGATAAACCATGTTCAAGAGAAATGGTACCGGTATCACTGGGGGAACCCAAAAAGTGGGATGTCGCACCAGACTTACCAAAAAAACAATAACGACGCTGATGTCATACTCTTGTAGACGTAATAGTATTCTCTGTAGCCTTTTTGGTGTAGACTGTAGAGGCTTAATTGTGATATATTGTTTCCAGTGGCTTGTGGTTTGTTTCCACGTTCACTGCATGTAATTATTCCATTTGTATATGAGTGAAATTCTCAACTCCAAACACAATGGAGAGCAATTCTTTCTCTATCTGTGCGTAATTCTTCTCTGTTTCTGTCAAGGCTCTGCTTGTGTAAGCAACAGGCTGTCCTTTCTGCATTAGGGCTTCTCCAAGGCCTAGCTGTTGAGACTTGTCAGATTGTACTGTTACCTTTTCTGCTGGGTCAAAGTACTTCAACACTGGAGTCGTCACTGCTGTTTTGATTCTCTCAAATATTAATTGCAACATGTGTGCTTGTTCAGCACAATTTCACATCAAATTTCACAGCTCGCATAGATCAGATAAGTAGCCGACAAACTTAGACAGATAGTTTACCATTCCCATGAGTCTTCTAACTCCAGCTCTGTCTTGAGGTTTCTGCATTTTCTGAATTGCTGTGACTTTTGCAGGGTCTGGTTTAAGTCAATTGTCTGTCAGTATAATGTCTCATATATGCACTTGGGGCATGGCTATTTTGCATTTCTCTTGATTCAGCTTCAATCCCTTTCTCTGCATCTATTCAGCAATTGGATTATCTTTGAATCATAATCATTTCTGGCTGCTTGTTGGGTTGCTTCCTTGCCAATCACTAATATGTCATCTGCAACTGTGTAAACTCCTGGTAGATTCTGTATTGCTGCATCTTCTTTGGAATATCTCAAGTGCTGGCGAGATGCCAAATGGCATTCGCTTCCATCTGTATATCGACCATAGGGAGTCGCAAATGTAGTCAGTAGGTTTGACTCTTTGTCTAGTTCAATGTCCCAAAATTTCGTTTCTCACATCCAGGTCACTTAAGTTAAGACTTTGGCTTGATTCATTTCTGGCAAGAGGACTTCCAATGTTGCATGGTAAGAGATAGTGACTTCGCTTGAGCGCTCTATTCAGAGGGTTTGGATCAATGCAGATTCGTAATTTTCCATTTGGTTTATGCACAACAACCAAACTGGATATCCAATCTGTGAGCTTGTCTTCCCTCTGGACAATGTCCATTTTCTCTAAACGGTCCAGCTCCTTTTTCAATTCTGCTTTGACTAGCAATATTCTGCTAACTGGTAATCTCACTGCTTGTACCGTATCATCAACTTCTAGTTTTAGCTTTCTTTCCAATTGTCCAACTTCTCCTTGGAATACTTCTGGGTATTTGTTCACATGCAAATTTTGCTTTGTCAATCCACTTATCTTGTGCTTTGCTGCTTATGGTGCCTTCTTCTGCTGAGTGGTCACCATCTGAATGTTCTCTTTCTGTATATACATGTAGTAATTGCATTCATTGCACCGCTTTTGCTCCCAGTATTGCAGCTGGTGCCTTTTCAACCACCACAAATTGTGTGAGATAGCTTCTGCCATTCTTTGGGTTTCTATAACCATCACTTGGCACTTCCCAATGGGCGTGATGGTAGTTCCATCATATAGAGATAGGATCTGTCCTTCAGGTTCTCAACTGTGCTTAGATCAGCTTTCCTTAGGACGTTGCAGGTAGCTCCTGTGTCCGATTGGAATTGTATTCTTTGTCCATGCAGCCACTTTCATTCTTGCATATATTCGATTTGGATGTTGTCCATCAATAGTGTTGACAGTCAGCTCGTCAGTCAACGTCAATGTCAGTGCATACTCAGTTTGTGAGACGTCACTGCTGTAGATCTCATCACTGTCATAGTCGTATTTTTCATGGAATGCAATCTCGTTTTGTCTCAAGGTGCACGCGTGTCTTAGATTTGCACATGCTTGTGTAGTGGTGCAATTTGCCACATGCTCTGAATTGTTTACCTTAGGCTTTGCAATACCGTGCGCCTTTGGAGTGCGTCTTGCCACAATATTTGCATTCTTGAGGAGGTGCAGTATCTCTAGTTCTGCTGCTTTCTGACTCTGCTTTTTGCGTTGCGCTTGCACGCCGCAAAAGCAGTGTCGTTTGCAGTCATCACTTCCATCTGTTCATTCGTTGATTCGCTTGCTCGGCATATGTCTAAGCATTCGTGAATTCGAAGGCTGAGGTTCTTCTTTTGCAGGAGGAGTTTTATCGCGCTATTGTTTTTGACTCCGATTGCCGCAAAGCTGCATGTCTTCGCGAGCTGTTTCAGTGCTGTGAGAAATTGGTCAAACGTTTCGCCTTCTTGCCGCGTTCTCTGGTTGAAAATAAACCTCTCGTAAATTACTTTGGTCTCAGTACTTAATTTCCATCATAGCGAGTACTTTGTCCATGTCTGATTTGTCTGCCTCGTTGTTGAATGGTAACGAATTGTAGATTCGCAGAGCATCTGGGCTTATGCAAACCAAATAGGAGCGAGATAATTGCCCGCGACCAAATAGTCCCCACGACCAAATAGTCCCTGTACAGTACGTATCCAAACGCATCCGAACCGGATCTCTCAGAACTCATTACAGAGATCTCGGACCCACGTGGCGCTCAACTTCAAACGTTCCTAATGGTAGCCAGACTATCACCACTGACACTAAGCGCCTCAAAAGCCAGCTATCGGCAAGTAAAAAAACCCGATTTATTCTTTCACATTTCACATTTCATATTTCACTTTTCACATTTCACATTTCACTTTTGTCAGCCAGGCTAGCGCCTCACTCGAAGCAGCTACAACGACGAGAGTGACACACCAAACGATTCGCTCTTAATTGTCCGAAGAATTGCACTGACCCAACAGCTAGAAATGTGCAAAGTCACCTTGTATCAGTCAACTGCTGCCATGCAATTCCACGTACTGCTTCCCTCAACGCCATGTTGTTCCGGTCACGTGTGTACATGTGGCTACCGTTTAGAAGCCTAGCTGCCACTTCCACCATGCTGCTTACAGTTGCGTGTAGTTGAACATGTATGACTATGTTCAACGGCGCGGCGTCCTGTCTGACTCTCTGTGCATGTAAGCGTGTATCTCTTCCGTGGAACCCTAGGTAATGGAGTTGTTTATAGATGCAATCAGTGTTATTACGTACATCCGTCAGCTGCTACGTACGTCCGTGTAAGTACTACATACGGTGATAAGGGGGCGGGACAGAGAGTGCAACCTCCACGTGGTCTGTGCTGGGTTTTGAACATAAAAGTATTCTCACATGTTCAAAATGCTAAGCACTCGGTTTACTAAAACTGTCATTTTCATCTTCGTCGCATATATATATATATATATATATATATATATATATATATATATATATATATATATATATATGTATATATATATGTATATATATGTATATATATGTATATATATATATATATATATATATATATATATATATATGTATATATATGCATATATATATATATATATATATATATATATATATATATACACGTGCTCGCGTAGTATACTTTTAACATAGCTAAAAATATATGAAACAAGTCCAAAAACATTTTGAGAAAATGATGGGTATGTAGGGATGGGTATGTACTTATGTCATTTATGCCCATCTAGTACATCACATTCACAACTGCTGCAAGCGATCTAGGTAAAAAGATTGTGATGTAGGAGATGGGCATAAATGACATAAGTACATACCCATCCCTACATACCCATCATTTTCTCAAAAGTTTTTGGACTTGTTCTATATCTATTGTCTCGTACCTGCAAGTTAGACAAGATCAAGATCTCACAGCTGTTCCCTTTTGTGTTTGCTCGGTGGACACAGGCTCGATTAGTTAGAGATTCACTTGTTATTACACACTCTACAACGCTCACTAACGTACTAACCAAATAGTGCTATGTCAAATTACTACATACCATGCCAGCTAGGTCTAATCTAATTAAGTGTCATACACTACACTTCTCTCCCTTTAGTTTTTTCGATACCTGAGAGGTAGCTGTCTGTTCTCTCGAGTTGGATATCTCCTTTGACTGATTTCCTTCTGAGGTTCAGTTGCTCCATTGTCTGTGACTGGATCTTTAGTCTCAGTGGATTTCCTCATGACATGCTCCTCATCTGCAGTCTCCGTAGGTGTAAGTGTACTTGCTGGAAGTGTAGGATCTTCTAACACGGTTCCTGATGAATCTGGTACAACTGTAGCTGGCAAGATATCCGGTTCTTCTGGCAGAATCACTTGTGTATTGGTCGCATCTCTTGTTATCAAGTGATCAATATGCACGTATCTTATGTGTCCGTCTACATTTACCAAATAAGATGTTGGTCCCAGTGGTTGTGTCACTCTTCCTGCGAGCCATTTGCTTCGACCATCCTTCTTGGATTCCAGACAGAAACAGTGTCTCCTGGACCCACTTCTCTTACATTGGTTGTAGCCTGGTTAAATTCTTCTCTTTGATGATCTCGTATCTTTTTCCCAGCTTCCGGTTTCAACAGACTTAGTCTCGTTCTAAGAGAACGTTTCATCAGCAACTCAGCCGGAGTCTTTCCAGTCGTCCCGTGTGGGGTAGTCCGATAATGAAGTAAGAACGATGACACTTGGTGACTCCATGTTCGCTTCGATGGCGTAGACTTCAAGCTCTTCTTTAATTCCTGTACCATCCTCTCCACCTGTCCATTCGTGGATGGGTGATATGGTGGGGTACGTTGATGGTGGATGCCATTTGAGCGCATGAATTTACTAAACTCCTCCGATAGGAATTGAGGTCCATTGTCAGTTACCATACAATATGGTATTCCATGAGTTGCAAATGTTCTTCTCATACATTCTACTGTCTGGCAAGCAGTAGTATTCTTGTGTAATTCATGGACCTCTGGCCACTTTGAAAACGCATCTACTAACAATAAGTAGTGTCTTCCTCCGTACTCCGCAAAGTCTGCGTGGACACGTTCCCAAGGACCTTCTGGGTATATTCAAGGATGAATTGGCGTTGAAATTGCAAGTTTATTTCGTTGTTCCTGACACGTGGAACATGATCTGACTATACTCTCAACATCTCTGTCCAAGCCAGGCCACCACACAAAACTTCTAGCCGTCGCCTTCATTCGCACCATTCCTATATGTCCTGTGTGTAGTTCAGACAATACTTGTTTTTGTAGTGAATATGGAATCACTACTCTTCCTCCATATATTAGACATCCCTCGGTAATAGATAACTCGGTTGACCTCTTGGCATAACTGTGTAGTTCAGGCGACCCATTGGTTGGCCATCCCTCTAGAGAATACTTCAATACTCTGCTAAGGATAGGATCCTTGGCCCTGGCTTGTTTCACTTGGTCTGCTGTAACTGGCAAAGTGTCCAGTAATCTATATGGTACGTAATTTCGTTAGGATCGATCGCATCCACAAGCAGTGGAAGTCTGGACGGCATGTCCGCTTCTTGATTGTTTATTCCGGGAGTAAACTCTAAATCGCAATCATACGCACTCAGTACTATTGCCCAACGCTGCAATCTAGCAGCTGCCAAAGTCGAAATCCCTTGTTTCGATCCTAATATTTTAAGTGAAGGTCTATGGTCTGTCACTAGTGTAAATTTACGTCCGATCAAATACTTGTGGAACTGTCGTACACCATTGATAAGAGCTAAGGCTTCCCTTTCCAACTGTGCATAACCTCTTTCAGTTGAAGACAATGTTCTGGATGTGAATACAATTGGTTGTTCAGTTCCATCTGGCATAACGTGCGTTAAACAAGCCCTCTGGTGAGGCGTCACACTTGAGTCGTAATGGTTGTGCCAAATTGTAATGCGTTAGACAGCTCGAATTCAATAGTTTCTCTTTGCTTTTTTCAAAAGCTTGTTGTGATTTCTTCCAAATCCATGGCGTAGACTTCTGGAGTAGTTTGTACAAAGGTTGGAGGGTAGTTGAGATATTCGGTAAAAATCGACCATAGCAGTTGAGTAAACCCAAGTATGACTTTAATTGAGTTACATTCTGTGGTTGGGGAGCCTCTCTAATTGCTCAATACTTACTCTCCAATGGTCTGAGCCCCTTCTCGCTAATTAGGTGCCCCAAATACTCCACTTCGGAAGTGTTGAATGTGCACTTCTCTTCTTTTAGTCGAATACCTCTCTTACTCAGTCGGTCCAACACAATGTCTAACCGCTGGTCATGTTCCTCCTGGCTACCTCCTACTACCAGTATGTCATCTAAGTAGTATATGCATCCTGGAATGCCTGCTAAAGTTTCATCTATGGCCTTTTGCCAAATAGCAGGTGCAGATGTGATTTCAAACGACATCCTTGTATACACAAAGAGTCCCTTGCTAGTATTGATTGTCAAGTCTGCCCGAGAGTCTGGGCTAATCCTCATTTGTTGGTATGCCTGTTTCATGTCCAAACGAGTAAAGACTCTTCCCCCTGCTAGGGTTGAAAACAGGTCTTGCGGATTAGGCATTGGGTAGCATTCCGCCTCTAGGTAAGGGTTCACACTAACTTTGTAGTCACCACATACCCGTATCGACCCGTCAGCCTTCCTTACAATTACAATAGGTGATGCCCACTCGCTTCTGTTAATTGTCGAATTATTCCCTCCTGTTGCAAACGGTCCAGTTCTTCGTCTACTTTACTGTGTAGGGCGTAGGGTACCGGTCGCGGTCTATGGAACTTTGGCACTGCATTCTTTCTTAGTGTAATGCGTGCTTCGTATCCGTTCAGTGTTCCAATTCCCTTCTCAAACAATTGGGGGTATCTTTTAGTATAATCGGTACCCAGCGTCTTCCGTGGGCTAGTCGGTCTGTCGACTTGATTGCGGTTCTCCTCGCAACAATTTCAGTTCATGTCTTGTGGTTTCGTGCGCTCGAGTTAGCGACAGTGCCTTTTCCAATGTCAGGTCTCGTTCTGCTAGGACCTTCTGCTGTAGGCCTTCATGTCGGAGACCGCACCCCAATTGATCGCGTAACTCTGTGTTCAGGCTGTCCGCGAATTCGCAATTTTTGCTAGGCGGCGCAATTCTGCAACGTAATTTGCAATTGATTCGCCCTCTTTCTGCTGTCTCTTATAACATTTGAACCTTTCGGCGATAACTATCTTCCTCGGTTCGTAATGATTCTTCAGCAATGTGATGAGTTCGTCGAGGGTCTTAGCTTGTGGTTTAGTTGGACTGACGAGGTTCGATAATATTGAGTACGTTGTTCCTCCGACTGTCGTGAGGAATATTGCTTTCATTTTGTCCGCGTCGACGATGTTGTTGGCGGTACAATAGAGCAGTGATATTCATCAATCTTGTCACCTGGTTGGAGTGGTTCCAAATGTCCATACTTTGTGTGGCTCTGCGCCATCCTCGTCGTCAATTTTGTGTTTGCTCGGTGGACACGGGCTCGATTAGTTAGAGACTCACTTGTTATTACACACTCTACAACGCTCACTAAGATACTAACCAAATAGTGCTATGTCTAATTACTACATACCATGCCAGCTAGGTCTAATCTAATTAAGTGTCATACACTGCATTACCAATCTGTCGCCACTCTCGCCAATGCTGGGAAAGGTTCCCTTGACCACTAGCGGTTTGGGTAGCGGTATTCTACCTTGCATATGGAAAGGGAATTCGGCTTGTTCGGCTGCATGCTGCTTGCTGCTGCGCCTGCTGAACTACTGGCTGTTCTATTTCTGCTTGTTCCATCACTAGCCATTCCTGACACCATGTAAACGTTTGCACGCCTAGTAAAATACGTTGTATTGCAATTTGCAATACAACGTATAATATATCACTAGCTCAAAGTACAGTGTACAACCAGTTAGGCTAGCATCGAGTGATCGAGTGCATGCTAAGTGCTATTCTACCTTGATATAGTCTACTAATCTAATTATCTAAAACCACTCGTAACAGTAGCCACAGTAGATTAATTCTAAATTTAATTAATTATAACATTTGGGGTTTGATCACTAAAAGAGTGACGGTCGGCCGACTGCAAAATAGATACTTTACATATACATTATTATCTCATATGGACAACAGGGCATAAGTTTGTTATGTCTAGATCTCTGTCATGGTTACCATGTCTGCACTTGAACGTAATTTCCATATTTACAGCATCATATTGAAGTAGACTCCCCAGTCTTCCTCCTCGCGAGGAAGACAGGGTACGAGTCTAATATTAAAGACAAAATATCAGTGAATAGGCAATTCAAACGAAATTGTTTAAATAAATAATTTATTAATCAATTAAATAAGTAGTAGTTAACGCATGGTAGGGAGACGATATCCAGTTTATTGACCGAGGTCTTGAGGGGCTTCCCGAGATAATTAGCCGAGGCCTCGGCTAATTATCTCGGGAAGCCCCTCAAGACCTCGGTCAATAAACTGGATATCGTCGACTCTACCATGCGTTAACCTATTTGTTGCATGTTTAACATCCTACTGTAATTAGCTATAGTTCATAGATTATTCAAGTTGAATTAGAGTGATTGTGTATTGCAATGACAGCTAGAGTTTTATGTCAAACAACCACATCTTGACAGCTGTGAAGTGTTGTTGACGTGCACGTCAGCCCCATAAGGCCACGTGCTCAAAAGTATTAGTACAGTACAGTATCCACGTGTTTTGCCAGCGTGATGTCTGATCAGAAAGAAGACCGTAATAGTGACCAGGACGACGACTTTCAGCCGCCAACAAAGATGAGACGCATTGGTTCCAAAAAGGTTACCACTAGTACTAGCCACCTTGACAGCAGATTTGCTGAAAAGACGAGTACGGACAAAGTACGGGAGTACAGCAAGGGTACGGTTTGCAAGAACACGACTGCCTGCAACAGTTGGGCGATGCGAACATTTGAAGCATGGAGAAGCAATCGAAACAAGGATGCTCCACAAGAAGAGCAGGTACCCACAGACATTCTCTCAACGAAGGATTCACAACTTTTGCAAGAGTGGCTAATATGCTTCCTACTGGAGGCGAGGAAGACCAACGGTGACGAGTATCCTCCAAAAACTCTCGTACAATTGGTGTGTGGGCTACAACGTGTACTTCGAGCTCGGCACAGAAGCGATTCGTTTAATTTTTTCGACAAGGCAGACCATCGTTTTGAAGGTTTGCGCAATGCTCTTGATAAAGTCTGTCGAGAATTACGTCAAGAAGGACTAGGAACGATCTGCAAGAGTTCCAGTGTATTCACTGCTGAAGAAGAAGACAGTCTATGGAAGAAGGGAGTAATTGGGTTAGACACACCTGTAAAACTACTGAGGGCAGTATTCTTTTATAATGGGATAAACTTTGCTCTTCGAGGTGGTGCGGAGCACAGAAGCCTCAAATGGAGTCAGGTGACTAGATGCAGCCAAACCACAGACGGATTGTCAAAAGTCTGTTACATTTATGTTGAGCACGGATCCAATAATCATAGTGGTGGACTACGTGATTTACGGCATCCAAACAAAAAAGTCACAAGGTAAATTATAGTCAAGCTCCAACGTGTTTCTGTAAGGTAATAGCATTTTGTGGTTTGTGGTTTATCAGATACGCTAATGAAGAAGCTGGTGACAGTTGCCACGTAAAAATTTTGAATCTCTATCTTAGTAAGTTGCCAGCAGGATTTTCTCGAGAAGCCTTCTATTATAAACCTTTGTCGTCTACTCCTTCATTTGGTCCTTGGTATTCAAAGCAAGTAATCGGTCATAACACGTTGGCTACAATGATGAAAGTGATGACAGCTGAAGCTGGTCTTCCAGTTCGAACTAACGACGCTCTTCGAGCTACTAGTGCGACAAGGCTGTTTCAAGCGGGAGTTCCTGAACATGTAATTCAAGGCAGAACCGGCCACAAAACCTTGCAAGCACTGAGACAATATCAAGAGCCATCCGAATTGCAGCAAATGGCAGCGTGCAAAGTTTTGGACAATGGCCATGGACACACCGATCACACTGACGCAAAAGTCAAGGAGTCCGGAGAGACAACGGAACAGGCAGATGAGCTGAAAGTAGTCGAGGTTGAACAGCCGTCTGAAACGGGAAGACAGAATCCGGTCATTTCTGAGTGCGTCTTTACAAACTGCAGTACTGTGAACATTATTATTGGTAAAGAATAAGCTTGTAATCTAAAATAGGTATGCCCATGTATTGATTGCTAGTTGGTTTGCAGTATACAGATTCTGACCGGTCAATATACGTCTAGTGACCGGTAAATATACAACATGTGGTTGAGTTGCTATGGTAGGAGTGTAATATAACGAGAAAAAGAATCCTAGCAACGGCGAAATAAACACCCAAACATGCAACAAATAAATAGAAACATCAAATGCAAACACGAGAACGCCACATGTTTTCTTGCAGATCAAGATGCGTTATCTGTGAAGCCGAGATTCAATTTCAAATAGCTATCAGCAGTTCAATACAAAACAAGCAACTTTGTCTTTACTTTATCTTCTAATCTACACACAGTATTTGTATAATAAAATTCTCTCCATTTCTGATATTTTCTTCTGGATGATATTCTTCTATATTGTAGCTGCACGACAATAAGGCTGTTGGTTTGTTGTGTGTTGTCTTGTTTCTCTTATAGATAATTTCTTATTCGTTTCAGAGCAAACAACAACAACAACTATTATCTACAATATATCACTCTGTATGACTCAAGTTCCCATCAGTTTGTGATAAGTTGAGATTCAATCTCCTGACTATTCCTCCCACTCCAGCTTTATCACAAGCGACCAACAACTGCTGGACTGTAGCATGTTGGGTTTGATCTGTCCAGGCTGACAAAACTTTACGTAATTTTTCTTTCAACTCGTACCTTGGTTGGTCACATTCTTTCATTACTCCCCTTGTCACTCCAAGGTAAGTACCAATTTCACTCCAATGACTTCCGACATTTTCAGCTACTATTTCTATGATGACTGGAGTCACCTCAGAGTCACCATGTAAAGTCATCTCCTCGGCGTTTTGTACTAATCCAGATGCTGCATCAGGTAACATCAAGTGACTCAAATGCTTTTGAGGCTCAGATGGAATGCGAGCAACAAGTAGAGCATCATACAATTCACATACCATCAATGGGTTGTCTCTTGACTCTAACCACTCACTTAATATGCGGAATGCCGGTGGCTGGACGAAACTGGAGTCAGAAATGTTCTGCTGTAGCTTTGATAACGTAGACTGGTCAGAACCAAATATGATACTTGTTAGGTTAGGCCAGAACTCTCCAACATCTCTTGCTATCTGGTGGAGATCCATTTGATCCACTGAAGTTCCACCTTCTGAAGACAAAACGTGACATAAAGGAATACCTTTCTTTACACTTGGACACACTAAATAAATACAAAAATACATACACACACATTCTATGTGAAGACAAGATTTGTGTTTGTTGTTTACCCTGTTTTAGTGCTTGGATGTGTTTTGACATCTGTGCACTGTATCTTCCTGCTACAGCATCTACAGCAAATGATCCCCACGATTCATTTAGCTTAAACTGCTTAGGTCGACTGAGGGAAGACTCTGTACTTGTGGTAGATGAACTTCCACTGTAGATGAATTTATCAAAGAGAACACCAGGAACAGACTGGAGAAGATTCTCCATATCTGACACACAACGAAGAAGAACATGCCACAATCTGCCAACACTGTGATGTGACTTGACTACTCTACCACTGAGACATATAGAGCCAGATGAAGAATTCTTGCTGCAATTGAAAAGCAAAGTCACTGCACTATAACACATGAGCAGTCCACTGCTCCAGTGACGAATAAAATTGGAGTGACGATGGCAACGAGCAGACAGTCGTTCAAATAAACCCAATGGACAATCATATGCAAATGAGTATTTGACTGCAACTTGTATGACTCCATGTGGTATATCTAGAGGCCAAAGTTCACTAACATCTTCTGGTTTCTCATCATTGAGTAACCATGGCAACAACAAGCCAACATTATGTTGTTTTAGCTTAGAAATCATTTCTTTGCAACTGTCTCTCTGCTCTTGGTGACGATTTTGTTCTATTGTGTGACCAGATGAATCTGATGTCGGATTGGTGCTAATTGGCGGAGTGAAAGTGATCTGACATCTTCCCCAAGTGTGTTCCAGTTCTTGAACTACATCACTTGGTGAGCCAGTTAGATAACCAAAGTCGAGAGCAAGAAAAAGCTTAATAAACACATCAACATGACGATCTGCAGTAAGATGGAACTCACTCCACAGTGCCAGCAGCATAGATATCCTAGCAATTCCATCAGAAACAAGATCACGTTTCATCTCCTCAAACTTCTGAGGACCTACATCTGCCCCAATAAACCGATAATCATATTTTAAAGATTCGTGATCATGTCTGAAAACAGCTTTCAGTAAAGTGACCACAGATGGTGGTACAGGAAAGAGAACTTCTGCTAAAGTCAGGTGATGAGAGTAATACAGAATGCTTCCTACCTGGTTCAGATAGTTTAGCAACTCACGACAGCTTTCTTCTGTCAGTCCGTGCTCTAGACACAGTTGCATTGCATAAGAGACATCTGTAATGGGGACAGACGTGTGAAGTTGTGGTGTAATCAACTTGTCTTCTACAGTTACCCATGATGACGGCAACTCTGTGTGCAGTGAAGGCAGCAGCCTTTCATTACCACACAGTTCTCTTAAACGATTCTTCACACTGACCACTCCCTCATGTGTCAAGGCACTCGTAAATAGTACATTTTCTTCAACAGTTATTCGCTGAAAGTCAAAAAAGTGAACACGTTCTGATACGTATTTGCTTGGAGAATCACCAGCTGCCATTTGTTTCATTCGACCAATCTCAGCTTGTCTGTTTTCTAGGAATTCGTGTAAACAAGTGTGCAGATGTTCACTCCACTTTCTACTCATTTCTTCTCTTGATATGTCGACCATCAGATCAACTTTACTCACAACAATAGCAATGTGAGCTCTGCTGTTTCTGTCATACACAACTTGCAGGAAATCTGCAATATTTTGTCGAAAACATTGTTGAGCGAACTTATACTGACTGCTGTCCACAACAATCAATACCAATGAATTGTCACTGATAAACAGCTGGTTAGTTAGCATGTATGCTCTATGGCCACCACTGTCAATGACTTTGCATTCTATTTTATCATCCAGCTTCATTACTTTTTCTACTATCCCTATAGTTCTCTCATCGGGTTCTGCCAGAAATGGTTTACCACTCTCCAGTGCTTCAACGAAGCTTGTTTTTCCTGCCATTGTAGTTCCCATCACTAGAATCTTTATTCTGCCACGTCGCACTCCACCCACCTTATCCAGCTCATGGAAATATTCTCTTATAACACGAATACCTTGGTTGCACACTTCAATGGGTGGAAACACTAATGGGCATCCATACACTTTCAATGTCTTAAGTTGGGAGCTAAAGACAAATTCCTTCGAAAGATGAGTGACTGAAGTTCCTGATATGTCGACTTCCTCGATTGTGACTTCTACAAGTACATACAAAACAGAAATATTGAGTAAACAAGTACATATAGTGTAGACTGAAACCCAACAATCATTTTACAAAGAAACAAATACAGGTAACTTTCAATCACTTCATTCATTAGACTTTCTGTCTTATCATCTTGATAACACACTTCAGCTTTGTTTTACTCCATTATCATTATGCTATAAACTATTATCTGTTAGTGTCACAGGTAACTGCATCCTTAGCACGTGCTCAGCCGGTCTTGCTGTTAACTCAAGTTGATCTATTTCAAGATACGAGACAGACTAGTTGTAGGAATAATGAATGACCGTATACAGCAACGACTGTTGGTAGAAAAAGAGCTGACATTCAAGAGAGCGTATGAATTAGCGATTGCACAAGAAACAGCCGAAAAGAATACCACAGAGTCAAAGCAGAAGAAAGCAATGAGGACACCTGACAACCCAGAGGGAGTGTCCGTACTCCAGTTACAGAACAGTCTGCACACCAGTTACAAAAGCAACAAGTACCCAAAGCAGGCAATTACACAGACCGACTGACAAGATATCCAGTTGTTGTTATCACTGTGGTAAACAGGGACACATACAGTTCGAGTGCTGGTTCAAGAATGTCAAATGTTATGGTTGCGGCAAAATTGGGCATGCAAAGGCTGTTTGTCGCAAAGTGAAAAAACGGCCCAGAAAGAGGACAGTAGTAAAGGTACATACAAAATTGGCTATTAGAAAGTGCAGTCAGATACAAATGAGGATGAGGACGTTGAGTGAATTAGTAGCAATATTCAAGCGTTACACAAAAGAAAAGAGAAGCCTATGAAGACAACGTTGACTGTACAAGGACAGCCACTGGAGATGGAAATAGACAGGGGACCGAGTGTCAGTACTGTGAGCAAAACAACATGAAAGTCAGTCTGGAAGAAACGTGAGGCACCATTGAAAGATACAAAGAAGATGCTGAAGACATATACTGGGCAACTGGCAACTGTCTGTGGAAAGCTGAGAGTGTGGGTAGACACTACGGATGAATGCCGCTTGTCTCTTCCGCTTGTTGTAGTGGTAGGCTCTGGCCCGAGTTTGTTAGGAAGAAACTGGATTCGACAAGTACAAATTGATTGAGAAAGAGTTCATCTTTTGGAGGCAAACCCTCACCAAGGAAAAGTGGAAAGGTTAGTGTTATTACACAGTGAAGTGTTCAGTGGGAAGTTAGGCAGATTACAAAGTGTGGAAGTGAAATTACCAGTGACAGAAACGACGAGTCCCAAGTTTTACCGACCAAGACAAGAGAAGATAGAAGAAGAATAGTTCAACCTTACAAAAGCCGGAACTATTAAGTCAATGCATTATTCGGAGTGGGCGGCTCCCATAGTTCCAGTATTGAAAAACAGTGGAAAGGTCAGAATCTGTGAAGACTATCGATTGACAATGAATCAAGTGTTGAAATGCGCTATTTATCTGATTCCATGCATTGAAACTTGTTTGCTCAAATAGCAGGAGGACAGCAGTTTACAACCCTGGATTTGGATAGAGCATATCAACAGCTTGTACTTGATGAGGAATCACGTAAGGATGTCGTCACCAATACTCACCAGGGATTATATCAGTATAATAGACTACCGCTTGGTGTTTCGTCGGCTCCTGGTATCTTTCAAAGGACGATGGAAACTCTGTTGCAAGCAATTCCATGAGTAGTGGTCTACTTAGATGACTTATTAATAACAAGATGAAATGAACAAGAGCATTTGTCTAACTTAGGAAAGATGTTGACAAAATTGGAAGAGGCTGGACTAAGGCTGAATAAAAACAAATGCCGATTCATGCAATCTGAAGTAGTGTATTTGGACATGTAATTGACAAGATAGAGTTACACCGGACAAGAGACAAATTCAGGATGAAGAACCCACACCACAAAATGTGACATAACTAAAAGCGTACCTAGGATTGCTATCTTATTACAGCAACAGTTCTAGCTCCACTACATTGATTGTTACGAAAAGGAGTACAGTGGAACTGGTCATGTGAACAAGAATGAGCTTATCGCCAATCAAAACAACTGTTAATGTCAGCCAAAGTGTTAGCACATTTCGATCCACAGCAAGAGTCCATCATCACCTGTGATGGTTTGTCATATGGTTTAGGTGCTGTATTGGCTCAGAGAGAGGACAGAAAAGAACATCCAGTAGCATTTGCATCGAGAACATTGATGAAAGCGGAGAGGAATTACGCACAGGTGGAAAGAGAAGCGTTGGCAGTAATTTTGGTCTACAAAGATTCACCAATATCTGTTTGGTAGAGAGTTTGTGCTAGTCTAAGACCATAAACCACTGGTAGAATCGATTATTGGGGGAAATACGCCTCTTCCGCCAATGGCATCAGTGAGAATCCATCGATGGGCCATGATCCTATAGGGTTACAGTTATAAGTTGCGATGCAAACTAGGACGGGACATCGGTAATACAGATGCCTGCAGTTGATTACCCTTACAACTATCGTCGACAACTGAGGAAGAACCACAGACAATTCAATTTTACAGCAACTGGAATCGTCACCAGTACTGGCAAAAGATGTTAGAAGATGGACAGAACAAGACCCTACACTGTCTAAGGTACAATATCACGTCAATCATGGTTGGTCCAATAAACCACTAATCGAAGTGTTGACTCCTTAGTGGCGAAAAGCATGTGAATTATATAAAGAAGAGAGATGCGTATTATGGGAGTACAGGGTGATTGTACCACCACAAGGGCAACAACAACTTTTGAAGTTACATGCTGGTCATCCTGGTGTGGCACGGATGAAAGGCTTAGCCAGAACCATAGTCTGGTGGCCTGGACTGGATGGAGACATTGAATGCAAGGTCGGAAGTTGTTCTAGTTGTCAAGAAACAAGGAACGCACCACCAAAAGCTCCATTGCATCCCTGATAGTAGCTCCATCAGCCATGGATGAGGGTGCACATGGACTACGCTGGACCCTTGCTAAGAAAAATGTTTCTTGTACTCATTGATGCAACTCAAAGTGGATGAAAGTCGAACCTCTACAATCAGCGACTACGAAAACTACGGTGAAAAAGTTAAGAAAATTTTCTCAACTCGTGAAATTCCTGAAAAACTGGTATCAGACAATGGGTCAGTATTCACCAGTCAAGAGTTTAACATAGACCACGTTAGAAACAGCACCTTACCATCCGTCAAGTAATGGGCTGGCAGAAAGAGTAGTACAAGTATTGAAGAAAAGACTGTCCCTAGCAAAACAAGGAACATTGACATATCGCTTGACACAAGTGTTGTTACAGCTACCGGATTACACCGCATTCCACGACAGGAATATCGCTTGTGGAATTATTAATGGATTGCAAATTACAGTCACGTTTAGATTTGTTACACACCAACTTGGAGGAAATGGTACACAAAAAACAATGGCAACAGAAACATTTCTACAAGGGTAACCGAAATAGAATGATAGACCTCTACAATGGAGCGAGTCTATGTGCGCAATTGCAACAGAGGTCGTCCTTGGGTAGATGGTGTAGTTCAGTCGAAACAAGCCCCCTATCATACACTATCAAACTGGAAGATGGAAAGGCAGTCAAACAACATTTAGATCAGATTCGGAAAACCTTACAATCAGAAACACATGAAAGAGGTAAACCAGAAGACCTACTAGTGAAACCAATACATCCACAGGATAAACCATGTTCAAGAGCAATGGTACCGGTATCGCCAGGGCAACCCGAAGAGTGGCATGTCACACCAGACTTACCAGAGCAACAACAAGATGGAGTTGACAAACAAATAGAACCATTGCCGGAAATTAGCACAGAACCAGAAAACTTAGAGACACACGTGCAACCAACTGTAGCATCAAATCTAGGTGCCAACAAAGGAGTGACTCCAGTCGCCGTTCCAGCAAAGAAGAAAGGCACCAGACAGACTGAATTTTTAGTAGATTAGACTATTGTGTTGTACTGCATCCCTCTTAATTGTTAATATCAGTCACAAAGTCAGGGGAAAGGATGTAGTATATAAATCCGGGAACTTGCACTGTTACAATTCAGTCATTAACTGGCATTTATGACTAGCCAGTCATTCTTGAAATAGATCGACTATTAATCTAAATCGTTGTACTATTACTGATGGCTTTGGGTCAAAATGTTCTGTCAACGTCTGTAGTATTTCGTCGACTGTCTTCTCTTTAGGCTTCCACTAAACTTCGTAGAGTTCGATACGTGCAACCTCTAATCACGGTTACTAGAATAGCTCTTTGTCTATCAGCGTCGTCTATGCCATTTGCTGCGAAGTATTGTTCTAAACTTTCTGCGTAAAGTGGCCATTCCTCCTTAGCTTTCATTCGTCAAACTCTGCTATTTGTACGAATACTGCCGTCATCCTCGTCGCCAGATGTCACAGGTAGCAACGTCCTTAGCACACGCTCAGCCGGTCTTGCTGTTAACTCAAGTCAATCTATTTCAAGAATGATTGGCTAGTCTTAAATGACGGTCAATGACTGAAATGTAACACAATACAAGTTCTCGGATGTATGTACTACAGTTAGTCTACTAAACACAACATTTATCATATTCACATCAGAAAGCAGCAAACTTGCCAACTACATGCATGCCATACTTACCATCCATAATTAAGACTAAATCATCCAACACTCTAGTTTAATCTTACAACGGATATAAGTTAATGACTAACTAAAATGGTTACGGATTTTACTGTACAAGTGCAATCTACAATGTGAAATGCAACTAATTTATTAGTAAGTTGCTTACTGATTAGAAATGATGACAAATCATCTATAAACTTATTTTGTTGCAAGTTGTCAAGTGTATTCCTACGTTTGATAGGATAATTTTTAGAGCATCAAGGCATTACACATAGCAACGGTTGATACACTAGCAAACAAGTCAATACAACAACGACTGAATACACCTAGCAACACCTTTGTATTGCAATGGTACGGGGACTTTCATTCTCCGTTCTTCCCTTGGGAAGTTGCCACGTCAATCAATCAATCAATCAAGAACACACATCACTTCACAGGTCCATTACTGAGGACAGTCACGTACATAAACCCCAAAGTAAAACTATTCATATTTGGTGCCTTATAGCTCAAACTTTTTGTTAATAGGATGTGGCAAAAGACAACATGCAAGAGAGGCAACATGCAACAAAACACTTAACATGGCAGGATCGACTATACCACAATACCCCTCAACTACTCAGGCTTCCCTCAAAGATTTACTTGAAGCCCTTGAAGCCCTTGAGTCTCGGAAATGTTTGTTCTATTGTCTCACAGACCATGTTCTAACTCATATTTAGACCATACATGAATGTAAAACGAGCTTTTCTTTGAAGATTGCTGGCAGATTGAACAGTTTATTTCACATAATACCATGTGGTTTTCAGTTAGTACCATGTGGTTTGTTCAGTATAATTGCTTTATAGAGCACAAAGCAAAATTACAGAACACCACAATCTACCTCCAATGATATTCCAAAGTTAAAATTTACTACCACATTTCCAGAAAAAGCAAAAGTGCCCTTCTCCTTTTCCTTGATTTTAGTCCCTCCAGTTTCAGTATAATTGACATGTTGGCAGCTGCTGATAGTCATCTGCGATTTTAAATTATCTTGGTCTTCGTTGCTTTGTGAGGAGCTTGCAATTTTTCTTATACCAGAATATCATGGCTGCATGGCACCAGGCCTTTCGTACTCCCGTACAGAATTGCTTCTGTTTCCAGTTTGTCTCATGATGAGTTGTTCATCCACATTTTGTTAAACAATTCTGTAAGAACGAAAAACTGTCACGGCCCAATCTTAAACACATGCAAATCGATTTTTGGATTGATCTGTGCTCAACTGGAAGTCTTCAGTATCGTCCAAATCTTCTTGTAGCCATTCTTGAAACAAGCAATCTGACTTGCAGACAAATGAGACCAGAAAGAACTGCCTTCTGCCAACTTACACGTGCATGCCACTAGCTGTAACTGAAGTAAGCCAACTAAGCCAACTACGTGCTTCAGCTGCACAGCACGTGTTTGCGTAACCACACGCTTGGTAGAAACAGCAACTAGCCCCTGTGTGGATGTCCTGTCATTACTAAAATAATGCGTGGCTAATAAACATGGGCATGTATGGTCTAAGTCGGATAAACAACCTGTCCTCAGGGACTATGAGCTGTAACTCCCTCGAGACAACCTCTGAAGTGCTGTTGGTCTCGGGCTCAACCACATCAGCGCTTCCTCGGCTTCTTCTCGAGGGAGTTACAGCTGCATTATGCCATAGTCCCCTCAGTCAGGGTGTCTATCCTATACCTAAATGAAATTAGTGGTATGTCTCTCTAGTTATGACAGTCACAAGTCATACTACTATTTACCTGTATTTGGTACACTTTCTATACCACAGTTCCTTAGATCCAATCTCCACAAGTTCAGTCCATTCCATATATTGTTGGGAAGACAAAACAATCTCTTGTTACCAGATAAATTCAATGTTTGTAAATGTTTCCACTGCAAACATGAAAATGTGGGAAATACTTTTAGTTTGATTTCTGACAAATCCAGCTCTTCTAGATCATGAAGATCATTCAATTCAGCTGATAGATGCTGTATGTTACACCAACTCAAATTTAACTTTTTCAACTTGGTAAGACCTGTACATGAGAATGTCTGAAGATTCTTGTTCCAAAACAAATCCAGCTCTTCTAGATCTTGAAGATCATTCCATTCAGCTGGCAGCTGCTGTATGTTACACCAACTCAAATTTAACTTTTTCAACTTGGTAAGACCTGTACATGAGAACACTGAAGACATATACTGGGGAGCCGGTACCTGTATGTGGAAAGTTGGAAGTGTGGATAGACACTCCAGATGGACGCCGATTGTCTCTTCCGCTTGTGGTAGTGGCAGGCTCTGGCTCGAGTATATTAGGAAGAGACTGGATTCGACAAGTACAAATTGATTGGGGAAGAGTTCATCTTTTGGAGGCAAACCCTAACCAAGGGAAAGTGGAAGGGTTATTGTTATTACACAGTCAAGTGTTCAGTGGGAGGTTAGGCAGATTACAAAGTGTGGAAGTGAAATTGCCAGTGACAGAAATGACGAGTCCCAAGTTTACCGACCAAGACAAGTACCATATACTTTGAGAGACAAGATAGAGGAAGAATTGTTCGACCTCACGAAAGCCGGAATTATTGAGCCAATTCACTATTCGGAGTGGGCGGCTTCCATAGTTCCAGTGTTGAAAAACATTGGAAAGGTCAGAATGTGTGGAGACTATCGGTTGACAGTGAAGTGTCAAAATGTGATACTTATCCCATTCCACGCATTGAAGACCTGTTTGCTCGAATATCAAGAGGACAGAAGTTTACAACCCTGGATTTGGATAGAGCATATCAACAGCTCGTACTTGATGAGGAATCACGTAAGTATGTCGTCATAAATACCCACCAAGGATTATTTCAGTACAATAGACTACCGTTTGGTGTTTCATCTGCTCCCGGTATCTTTCAAAGGACCATGGAAACTAGGTTGCAAGCAATTCCAGGAGTAGTGGTCTACTTAGATGACATATTAATAACAGAAAAAAATGAACAAGAGCATTTGTCTAACTTAGATAAAGTATTGACAAAATTGGAAGAGGCTGGACTAAGGCTGAATAAAGACAAATGCCAGTTCATGCAATCTGAAGTAGTGTATTTGGGACATGTCATTGACAGGACAGGGTTACATCTGGACAAGGGGCGAATCCAGGCAATTACGGAAACACCCAGACCACAAAACGTTACAGAATTTACCAACAGTTCTAGCTCCACTACATAGATTGTTACGAAAAGGAGTAAAGTGGAACTGGTCATGTGAACAAGAACGAGCTTATCGCCAATCAAAACAACTGTTACTGTCAGCCACAGTGTTAGCACATTTCGATCCACGGCAAGAGTCTGTCGTAACTTGTGATGCTTCGTCGTACGGTTTAGGTGCTGTATAGGCTCAGAAAGGAAAGGATGGAAAAGAACATCCAGTAGCATTTGCATCGAGAACATTGATGAAAGCGGAGAGGAATTATGCACAGGTAAGAAGCATTGGCAGTAATTTTTTTGTCTACAAAGGTTTCGCCAATATCTGTTTGGTAGAGAGTTTGTGCTAGTCTCAGACCATAAACCACTGGTAGGATTGTTTGGGGAAATATGCCTCTACCGCCAATGGCATCAGCAAGAATTCATGGATGGGCCATGATCCTATCAGGTTACAGTTATAAGTTGCGACACAAACCAGGCCGGGACATCGGTAATGCAGACGCCTGCAGTCGATTACCCTTACAACTATCATCGACAACTGAGGAAGAACAACCAGAGACAATTCAATTTTTACAGTAACTGGAATCGTCACCAGTATTGGCAAGAGATGTTATAAGATGGACAGAACAAGACTCTATGCTGTCTAGGGTACAATATTATGTTCATCATGGTTGGCCCAATAAGCCACTAATTAAAATGTTAACTCCTTACTGGCGAAGAGCAAGTGAATTATCTATAGAAGAGGAATGCGTATTATGGGGGTACAGGGTGATCGTACCACCAGATGGACGCCACGACGAAAATTACGATGGAAAAGTTAAGAAGAAATTTCTCAACTCATGGAATTCCTGAAAAACTGGTATCAGACAATGGGTCAGTATTCACCAGTCAAGAGTTTACAGATTTTGTAAAATCGAATGGCATAGACCACATTAAAACAGCACCGTATCATCCGTCAAGTAATGGGCAGGCGGAAAGAGCAGTACAAGTATTGAAGAAAGGACTGTCCTTAGCAAAACAAGGAACATTGACATATCGCTTGACACAAGTGTTGTTCAGCTACCGGATTACACCGCATTCCACGACAGGAATATCGCTTGTGGAATTATTAATGGATCACAAATTACGGTCACGTTTAGATTTGTTACACACCAACTTGGAGCAAACAGTACAGAAAAAGCAATGGCAACAGAAACAATTCTACAAGGGTAACCGGAATAGAATGATAGACCTTTACAACGGGGTGAAAGTCTACTTGCGCAATTACAACAGAAGTCGCCCTTGGGTAGCTGGTGTAGTTCAGTCCAAAACAGGCCCCCTATCATACACTATCAAACTGGAGGATGGGAGGGTAGTCAAACGACATTGAGATCAGATTTGAAAACCTTACAATCGGAAAGACATGAAGGAGGTGAACCAGAAGACCTACTGGCAGAACCAATACATCCAATGGATAAACCATGTTCAAGAGCAATGGTACCGGTATCGCCAGGAAGACCCAAAGAGTGGGTTGTCGCACCAGACTTACCAGAACAACAACAAGATGGAGTTGATAAACAAATAGAACAGGACGCGATGGTATCATCGCCAGAGATTAGTACAGGACCAGAAGACTTAGAGACACATGTGGAACCAACTACAGCATCAAAGCTACGTGCCAGCAAAGGAGTGACTCCAATCCACCGTTCCAGCAGAAGGAGAAAGGCACCTGACAGACTGAATTTTTAGTAGATTAGACTATTGTGTTGTACTATATACCTCTTAATTGTTAATATCAGTCACATAGTTGGGGGGGGAGGATGTAGTAGATACATCCGAGAAATTGCATTGTGTTAGTTTAGTCATTGACCGGCATTTAGGACTAGCCAGTCATTCTTGAAATAGATCGCCTTGAGTGAACAGTAAGACCAGTTGAGCGCGTGCTAAGGACGCAGTTACTTGTGACACAACCATGGACAATTAAATTTTTACAGCAACTAGAATCGTCACCAGTATTGGCAAAAGATGTTAGAAGATGGACAGAACAAGACCCTATACTGTCTAGGGTACAAGCATGTGAATTATCTACGTATAGAAGAGGGAAGCATATTATGGGGGTACAGGGTGATTGTACCACCACAAGGGTAACAACGAGTTTTGGAGGAGTTACATGCCGGTCATCCTGGTGTGGCACGGATGAAAGGCTTAGCCAGAGCAATAGTCTGGCCTGGACTGGATGAAGACATTGAATGCAAGGTCCAAAGTTGTTCTCGTTGTCAAGAAACAAGAAACCCACCACCAAAAGCTCCATTGCATCCCTGGTAGTGGCCCCATCAGCCGTGGATGAGGGTGCACGTGGACTACGCTAATCCTTGCTAGAAAAAATGTTTATTGTATTCATTGACGCACACTTGAAGTGATTGAAGTCGAACCTGTAGAATCAGCGACTACAAAAACTACGGTGGAAAGTTAAGAAAATTTCTTAACTCATGGAATTCCTGAAAAGCTGGTATCAAACAATGGGTCAGTATTCACCAGTCAAGAATTTACCGATTTTGTAAAATCGAATGGCACAGACCACATTAAAAACAGCACCTTATCATCCGTCAAGTAATGGGCTGGCGGAAAGAGCAGTACAAGTATTAAAGAAAGAACTATCACTAGCAAAACAAGAAACATTGACATATCGCTTGACAGAAGTGTTGTTCAGCTACCGGATTGCACCGCATTCCACGACAGGAATATCGCATGAGGAATTATTAATGGATTACAAACTACAGTCACGTTTAGATTTGTTACACCCCAACTTGGAGCAAATGGTACACAAAGCAATCGCAACAGAAACATTTCTACAAGGGTAACCGGAATAGAATGATAGACCTTTACAATGGAGTGAGAGTCTACGTGCGCAATTACAACAGAGGTCGTCCTTGGTAGATGGTGTAGTTCAGTCGTAAACAGGCCCCTTATTATACACTATCAAACTGGAAGATGGGAAGGTAGTCAAGCGACATTCAAATCAGATTCGGAAAACCTTACAATCAGAAACACATGAAAGAGGTAAACCAGAATACCTACTAATGGAACCAATGCATCCACAGGATAAACCATGTTCAAGAGTAATGGTACTGGTATCGCTGGGGGAACTTGAACAGTGGCATGTCGCACCAGACTTACCGAGCAACAAAAAGATGGAGTTGACAAACAAATAAAACCATTACCGAAGATTAGCACAGAACCAGAAGACTTAGAGATACACGTGCAACCAACTGGAGCATCAAAACTACATGCCATGCAACAAAGGAGTGACTCCAGTCGCCGTGCCAGCAAAAGAAGAAAGGCACCAGACTGACTGAATTTTTAGTAGATTAGACTGTGTTGTACTGCATCCCTCTTAATTGTTAATATCAGTCACATAGTCAGGGGGAAAAGATGTAGTATATAAATCCGGGAACTCGTATTGTGTACATTTCAGTCATTGACCAGCATTTATGACTACCCAGTCATTCTTGAAATAGATCGACTATTAAATCTAAATCGTTGTACTATGACTGATGGCTTCAGGTTGAAATGTTCTGTCAATGTCTGTAGTATTTCGTCGACTGGCTTGTCTTTAGGCTTCCACTAAACGTCCTAGACTTCGATACGTGCGACCTCCAATCACGCTTACTAGAATAGCTCTTTGTCTATCAGCGTCGTCTATGCCATTTGCTGCAAAGTATTGTTCTAACTTTTCTGCGTAAAGTGGACATTCTTCCTTCGATTCGTCAAACTCTGCTATTTGTACAAATACTGCCATCATCCTTGTTACCAGATTTCACAAGTAACTGCGTCCTTAGCACGCGTTCAACAGGTCTTGCTGTAAACTCAAGTCGATCTATTTCAAGAATGACTGGCTAGTCATAAATGACGGTCAATGACTGAAACGTAACACAATACAAGTTCCCAGGTGTATGTACTACAGTTAGTCTACTAAACACAACATTTATCATATTCACATCAGAAAGCCGCAAACTTGCCAACTACATGCATGCCACACTTACCATCCATAATTAAGACTAAATCATCCAACACTCTAGTCTAATCTTACAACGTAAATAAGTTAATGACTAACTAAAATGGTTACAGATTTTATTGTACAAGTACAATCTGCAATGTGAAATGCAACTAATTTATTAGTAAGTTACTTTTGATTAGGAAACGATGACAAATCATCTATAAACTTAATTTGTTGCAAGTTGTCAAGTGTATTCCTATGTTTGCTAGGATTATTTTTAGAGCATCGAGGCATTACACATAGCAACGGGTTGATACACTAGCATACAAGTCAATACAACGACTGAATACACCTAGCAACACCTCTGTATTGCAATGGTACAGAGACTTTCACTGTTCTCTGTTCTTCCTTTGGGGAGTTGACATGTCAATCAATCAAGAACACACGTCACTTTACGGGTCCATTACTGAGTACAGTCACGTACATAAACCCCAAAGTGAAAATCATTCATATTCGGTGGTTTATAGCTCAAAATTTTGTTAAAAGGATGTGAAAAGGGAGAAGCAACATGCAGGAGAGGCGACAAACAACAACTAAACACTTAGCCCTTGAGTCTTGGGAATATTCGTGGTATTGTCTCCCCGACCATTCTAACTCATAGCTAGACTACACATGAATGTAAAATGAGATAGTTTCTTTGAAGTTTGCTGGCAAATTGAACAGTTTATTTCACATAATACCCTGTGGTTTCAGTTAGTACCATGTGGTTTTGTTCAGTATAATTGCTTTATTGGGCACAAGGCAAAAATTACAGAACACCACAGTCTACTTCCAATTATATTCCAAAAGGTAAATTTACTACCACATTTCCAATAAAGGTGCCCTTCTCCTTTTTCCTTGAGTTTAGTCCCTCCAGTTTCAGTATAATTGACATCTTGGCAGCTGCTGATAGTCATCTGTGATTTTGAATTATCTTGGTCTTCGTTGCTTTGGGAAGGGCTTGCAGTTTTTCTTATACCAGTATATCATGACTGCATGGCACCAGGACTTTGGGAGTACAGAATTGCTTCTGTTTCCAGTTTGTCTAATGATGAGTTGTTCATCCACATTTTGGTTAAACAATTCTGTAAGAATGAAAAACTGTCATGGCCCAATCTTCAACACATGCCTGGAATTGTCATACGAGCACCGGACAAGACTAGCTTGAGAGAGTCTGGAGACGAGGATAAGTGTAAACACGTTCGAAGTTTCGAAAAACTTGATCTTGTCGAGCATGCTGATACGCTGTGCATGTCTTTAGCATCGATATGGGCATGGAAAATTGTCACTGACTGCCTAGGGAACTTGTCTACTAGTGCTAAGTTACTAACTAAAGCTATTACAATCGACTTTGTGATTTGTATTGGCTTGGATTAGAAAGTAGCCCGGATAAACAGGGGGGCGCTAGAGGGTTAATTAATGATAGCTTGCTTGTGTTGTACTCTGTCCACGTATAGAAATGCTGTACAGCTAACATATTAGACCAAACACAAGCAATCTATGTTGCTCTAGCACTTCACCGCAAAGCCAGCAAACCCCCACTCCAATGACCACGCCCACGTTTGGCATAACCACGCCCATTTAGCCACACCTACACCGCCACGCCTTTGAGATATTCTGGGGAGAACACGGCCCGCATGTATGGTCTACGTCGGATAAACAGCCTGTTCTCAGGGACTATGCGGCTGTAACTCGCTTGAGAGAACTTCTGAGAGAACTTCTGAAGCGCTGTTGGTTTTGGGCTTGACCACATCAGCGCTTCCTGGGCTTGTTCTTGAGGGAGTTACAGCCGCATTATGCCATAGTCCCCTCGGTCAGAGTATCTATCCTATACGTAAATAAAATTAGTGGTATCTCTCTCTCTAGTTATGACAGTCACAAGTAATACTACCATTTACCTGTATTTGGTACACTTCCTATACCACAATTGCTTAGATCCAACCTCAACATGTTCAGTCCATTCCATACATTGTTGGGAAGACACAACAATCTCTTGTTACCAGATAAATTCAATCTTCGTAAATATTTCCACTGCAAACATGAAAATGTGGGAAATACTTCTAGTTTGATTTCTGACAAATCCAGCTCTTCTAGATCATGAAGATCATTCCATTCAGCTGGCAGTTGCTGTATGTTACACCTACTCAATTTTAACTTTTTCAACTTGGTAAGACCTGTACATGAGAATGTCTGATAAATTTCGTTCCCTGACAAATTCAGCTCTTCTAGATCATGAAGATCATTCAATTCAGCTGGCAGCTGCTGTATGTTACACACACTCAAATCTAACTTTTTCAACTTGGTAAGACCTGTACATGAGAATGTCTGAAGATTTTTGTTCCGTGACAAATCCAGCTCTTCTAGATCATGAAGATCATTCAATTCAGCTGGCAGCTGCTGTATGTTACAGCTAATCAAATTTAACTTTTTCAACTTGGTAAGACCTGTACATGAGAATGTCTGAAGATTTTCGTTCCCTGACAAATTCAGCTCTTCTAGATCATGAAGATCATTCAATTCAGCTGGCAGCTGCTGTATGTTACAGCTACTCAAATTTAACTTTTTCAACTTGGTAAGACCTGTACATGAGAATGTCTGATAAATTTCGTTCCCTGACAAATTCAGCTCTTCTAGATCATGAAGATCATTCAATTCAGCTGGCAGCTGCTGTATGTTACACACACTCAAATCTAACTTTTTCAACTTGGTAAGACCTGTACATGAGAATGTCTGAAGATTTTTGTTCCGTGACAAATCCAGCTCTTCTAGATCATGAAGATCATTCAATTCAGCTGGCAGCTGCTGTATGTTACAGCTACTCAAATTTAACTTTTTCAACTTGGTAAGACCTGTACATGAGAATGTCCGAAGTTTATTGTTCCATGACAAATCCAGCTCTTCTAGATCATGAAGATCATTCAATTCAGCTGGCAGCTGCTGTATGTTACACTCCCTCAAATTTAACTTTTTCAACTTGGTAAGACCTGTACATGAGAATGTCTGATAAATTTCGTTCCATGACAAATCCAGCTCTTCTAGATCATGAAGATCGTTCAATTCAGCTGGCAGCTGCTGTATGTTACACCAACTCAAATTTAACTTTTTCAACTTGGTAAGACCTGTACATGAGAATGTCTGAAGATTTTTGTTCCATGACAAATCCAGCTCTTCTAGATCATGAAGATCATTCCATTCAGCTGGCAGCTGCTGTATGTTACAGCTACTCAATTTTAACTTTTTCAACTTGGTAAGACCTGTACATGAGAGTGGCTGAAGATTTTCATTCCATGACAAATCCAGCTCTTCTAGATCATGAAGATCATTCCATTCAGCTGGCAGCTGCTGTATGTTACAGCTACTCAATTTTAACTTTTTCAACTTGGTAAGACCTGTACATGAGAATGTCTGAAGATTTTTGTTCCATGACAAACTCAGCTCTTCTAGATCATGAAGATCATTCAATTCAGCTGGCAGCTGCTGTATGTTACACTCACTCAAATTTAACTTTTTCAACTTGGTAAGACATGTACATGAGAATGTCTGAAGATTTTCGTTCCCAAACAAATCCAGCTCTTCTAGATCATGAAGGTCATTCCATTCAGCTGGCAGCTGCTGTATGTTACACCAAGTCAAATTTAACTTTTTCAACTTGGTAAGACCTGTACATGAGAATGGCTGAAGATTTTTGTTCCCTGACAAATCCAGCTCTTCTAGATCATGAAGATCATTCCATTCATCTGGCAGCTGCTGTATGTTACACCAACTCAAATTTAACTTTTGCAACTTGGTAAGACCTGTACATGAGAATCGCTGAAGATTTTCGTTCCCTGACAAATACAGCTCTTCTAGATCATGAAGATCATTCAATTCAGCTGACAGCTGCTGTATGTTACAGCTAATCAAATTTAACTTTTTCAACTTGGTAAGACCTGTACATGAGAATGGCTGAAGATTTTCGTTAAATGACAAATCCAGCTCTTCTAGATCATGAAGATCATTCCATTCAGCTGGCAGCTGCTGTATGTTACAGCTAATCAAATTTAACTTTTTCAACTTGGTAAGACCTGTACATGAGAATGGCTGAAGATTTCTGTTCCATGACAAATCCAGCTCTTCTAGATCATTCAAGAGTGTTGCCTCTCTTATCATCTCTGTGTTGCAATATTTGAAGGACTGCAGATTGTTGCGTGCTAGATTCACTTTGCACAGTTTCACATTGTCGCAGATCATAGACAAAGTTGCTTGTGTCAAACCACATTCCACCATTTCCACTTCCACAAGAGTACTGGGCAGTTGACATGACATTAGCTCATCAAACAGCAATGGATTGCGACGGTTGCCACACACAGACAAAACCTTAAGACATGGAAGAAGAGAAACAACAGTAGGGACCTCCTGGAGACCAATGGGTGTAAGCCGCGGTGAAAAGTAGGAAGTTCTGGAATCGTGGTAATCACTTGTATGCAAATGAATTTCTTCTAGTTTCCTCAGTTTGGCAATGCCTTCGGGTATAGAGTGGATGTCGTCTGTACAAAGTTTCAATACCTTCAGTCCACTCGTCTCGCATATTTCTTCAGGAAATGCAAACAAGTGTGCATCTAGAAGATTCAATTCCAGTCTCTTTTGCTCATTAACCTTCGGCGAAAACTCTTCCATCTGACTAGTTCGCCGACTGACCGCCGCAACGGGAGGAAACGCCATGCTTAGTAATCATGTGACTCGTGAACTCGAGGGGAAGGGTCACAACACAAGTCACGTGCTAGTTAGCATAACGTCATGACGTCATCAGTACCAAAATGATATCTTCTTTGGAGTGTACAATACTGCGCTGCAGATATGCTATATGTATCTGTTTGTTCCGTACATGTCCGTTTATTTGTGTGTTTATTTGTCTGTTTATCCGCTTGTTTGTTTGTCTGTTTTTCTATCTATTCATTTTTGTTTTTTTCCTAGGCTTGATTGATTGATATAATCAACTTTGACGTTGCAATTTTAGACTTGTGATACAAATAGAATTTGTCTGCCTCTCTCAAACTTGAAATTACTTAATTAAACCACCTACAGATTAGACATTGCATGGCCATGAATGTAACGACTTCAGGTTCACACTACATTGTACATCCAATTCTTTACCCATGACCCCATTCTCGAGCTCGACCTTCTATTGTATTCTAAAATTTCCAAGTATTACTGGGAGTCTCCGGCACTAGCTAAGGCATTAGCTTTCTGCACGACTAGCCATGCAGACATTCGATCGTTTCCTCCAGTAACAGACAAACTCAGAGTAGTTGTTTTCCCTTCGCTGTTCACAGTTCTTTGCTCTGGACACAACAGTATTGGGGTATCTTTCTGCTTTCTGCCCCATCTCCAAAATGGTCAAAGACGGGATGAACTCGAGTGTTGATCTAGTGGTATACCTTCACTGGACAGGGCTGGTTTAGCATTCTCCTTCGCTCCTTCCTTACTGAACCTGCAAATCCATCGATATCTTATTCTGCAGATTTTGATAAGGCTCCAGCACTTGACAGATGAGTGAAGACTACATCTAATCAATGTTCGATCCCTCTGACATCAGTGAGCATCTAGATGCTGAGAGCTGTCTCTTGGTTTTTCTGTGATGAGTCTGTCTGTCTGTCTGTCTGTCTGTCTGTCTGTCTGTCTGTCTGTCTGTCAATCAAATATATTAGAACTTTTATCTATGATACATTTTGCAATGCAGGCCGGGTACTACGTACTGTCTAACTACTAGTAGTGTTCATCAACTAAACTAAGCTAAAATTGAGACTCGTGTAAAACAAAATGAGGACTACACTTAAAAACTACAGTGTACAAGCAAAGCCTCCAGTACCAGCTGACATGTAATGTAATTAGATTCACTATCCCGTATGTGTAATCGGAAATAGACCAGAACGATTCTGACTGTCACGAAGAGCACAGCTGTAACCGTTATCTTACATGGTGTCAGGAGTGGGATAGTGAATCTAATTACATTACATGTCATCTATCTGTCTCTGGGTGACTTCAAGTTTGTCCTCGTCGCCGTCTGCGGCCCAAGTGAATGTTCGGTAGACGGAGATGACAAATGCACAACCAGTCATCCAACCAGCCAGAAGAGTTCCATTTAGGTACAGGCAGGAACTGAAGTCACAACTGGATGAAATGGAGAAACAAGGCATCATAGCCAAAGTAACAGAGGCTACTAATTGGGTCAGTCCCATAGTCCTTGTAACAAAGCCAGGTAAAGACAAACTAAGGATATGCATTGATCCAGGAGCGTTGAACAAGGCTATACAAAGGGAGCACTATCAATTGAAAACACCCGAAGAGATATTCGGCACGTTGGCAGGCTCACAATATTTCTCAACCCTAGATGCTACATCTGGTTTTCTACAGATTGCCCTAGACAAGGAAAGTAGCTACTTGACAACAGTGGCAACTCCTTTTGGGCGCTACCGGTATTGCCGACTACCTTTCGGAATCAGCTCTGCCCCAGAAGTGTTTCACAGAATAGTGACAGAATCCTTTGCAGACATACCTGGGGTACACACCTATGTGGATGACATCCTTGTATCAGGCTGTAGCGTAGAGGAGCACGACAAACGCCTTCAGATGGTCCTCGAAAGGTGTAGGGAGCTGAACCTTAGACTCAACCGATCCAAATGCCAGTTCAGAAAGACTGAATTAAAGTATCTGGGACATGTGCTTACATCAGAAGGGATAAAACCTGACCCAGAAAAAGTCGAGGCCATTGAGCAATTCCCAAAGCCACAGTCCAAGACAGATGTTTCAAGACTCCTGGGCCTGGTTACATATCTGTCGAAATTTTGTCCTACTTTGGCTGAGACAGCCAGCCCACTGCGACAGCTAACACAGCAGGAGACTGCATGGGTGTGGGACTCCGTTCACGACCGCACCCTACAGCATGTGAAAGATCTAGTGACAAAGGCCCCAGTACTACGACTTTTTGATCCAGCATTACCAGTGAGACTAACTGTGGACGCATCACAACATGGGTTGGGAGCAGCTGTTATTCAAGAGGGGCACCCAGTAGAATACGCGTCAAGAACAATGTCCAGCATACAACAGAAATATGCACAAATAGAGAAGGAAATGCTTGCCATCCAGTTTGGACTAACAAGATTCCATCAGTATGTGTATGGACAAGATGTCATAGTGGAGACTGACCACAAGCCACTACTTGGAATACTGAAAAAGCCCCTTGCTGAAGTCAGTCCTAGGCTTCAGAGAATGCGCCTACGATGTCTCAAATACAACTACACGCTAGAGCACCATTCCGGGAAAGAAATGGTCCTGGCCGATTCTCTGAGCAGAATGCCATCTACAACACCCTATACAGACTATGATGAACTAACAGAAGAGCAAATCGACTCCGTCACAGAGCAAATCATTCCCACACCACTTGGACGTGAAAGATGTACGGAAGCGACCAGACAAGACCCTACAATGCAGGCACTCATCACTTACATACACACAGGATGGCCACCTACAAGGAGGAGTGTCCCGGGTCCAATCAAACCGTACTGGAATGTGAGACACGACCTAACAGAGAAAGACGGCATTGTCCTCAAAGGAAGCCAAGCTGTCGTCCCTGTGACAATGCGCAAAACGGTGATGAACAGTATACATGAGGGACACTATGGAATAGTGAAGTGTATAGAAAGGGCCAAGACGTCAGTGTACTGGCCGGGCTACACCAATGAAATACATGACATGGTAGCGAGTTGCAGCAAATGCCAAGAAAATCGAAGCCAGAACCCAAAGCCAGACACTAAACCTCATGATGTTCCACACTACCCCTACCAGAAAGTGGGAACAGACTTGTTTGAACTACAAGGGGAACATTACCTACTTACCATCGATTACTACAGCAAATGGGTGACCATAGATCACCTCCAGTCAACGAAAGCAGCTGATGTGATAACTATCCTAGACAAGCATTTTGCCAATTTTGGAATACCAGAAACAATATTCTCGGACAACGGGCCACAATACGCCAACGAAGAATTTCGCAAGTTCTCCAGGAAGCTGGGATTTCAACACACCACATCCAGTCCAGGCTACCCAGCCAGCAATGGCCAAGCGGAAAGAGGTGTCCAAACAGTCAAGAAAATGATGGCCAAGATGTTGGAGGAGGGCCGTACAATCAATGACGCTCTAAGAGTCCTTAGGAACACACCAATAGGAGGAGACCTGCCTACTCCTGCCATCCTGCTACAGGGGAGACACCTCCGAACCCAACTAACAATAAATACTGAGACTCTGGTTCCACATAACATGGATGCAGACAAGACCAGACAAAAACTAATCGCCCACCAATCCCAATATGCGTTCTATGGAGCCACAGGAAACACAACGAACTCACCTCTGCTTCCTGATGAAAGCGTAAGGACAATGAGAGGAAAAAAATGGGTACCAGCAAAAGTCATTGGACACCACACAGAGCCCCAATCCTACATCCTCAGACTAGCAAATGGACGGACAGTGAGAAGAACTAGAACACACATAAACAGGACAACAGAAGTGTGGGATGACAACACAATGTTCGCTAAGTACACTCCGACGGGACAACAAACAAACACCAGCCTGTCAGAAGGACAACCACCAAATCAACCTGAAGAGACAAACGTACTGCCAGACACGGAGATCAGATCTCCGAATACAGAAAGCCCTCCAAAATCTGCCAAGTCCCCAACTGCACCTGCAAGTCAACCTGCAGTCAAAACAACAAGGCTGGGGAGGATCTCAAGACCACCACGACGCCTACTGGAGGACTACACTACGTAATTAGCAACCATTGCTTGACACTGCACTTTTGAGTTGAAGTCACCCAGAGACAGATAGATGACATGTAATGTAATTAGATTCACTATCCCGTATGTGTAATCGGAAATAGACCAGAACGATTCTGACTGTCACGAAGAGCACAGCTGTAACCGTTATCTTACACCAGCTAGTGGCTAAAGCAGAGCTGCCAACTCTCCCGCATTGAGCGGGAGACTCCCGCATTTGGGACCCTTCTCCCGCCTACCCGCATTTGGCATCAAATCTCCTGACCATTGGTGGGTGTGACCAAAATGATGGGCGTGCGTGTTCTGTGTAACTGTACACCTTACAGTTTTAGTACATGCATGTGTACGTACATACATACTTGATATCTCAAAAGCAATTTCTATGTGCCAGCCCTTCTCTTCATCCGGCTCTTTCATAACATACTTAGTCAAAATACCAACATAGAAGGAAGAGTCGGTCAGAAGTGGAAAAGGGAGAGGGGCTGGCTACCTGATTACCATATGTATTGCTGGAAAGCGATCCAAGAAGGCCACAAGAAAATAGAATCCAGAACATTCCAACTAGTCACGAGAATGTGCATGTACTTTGTTCTTAGATTTTTATAACAGGCAGTAGTACGTACAGTACAAGTTCTGCGTTTAATTAACTATTATGTTTAGTAATTGGTGTTGATGTTGTGTGTCGCTAATTAGACACATTAATCAATCAGTTATACATTTTTGCACTATAATTAAATTAATTAATGGCTTCTACTCCAACCGGGAATGCAAATACTTAAATTTTGATGATTAGATATTATTTATATATTAACACTTATTACGATACAATTTTTTATATATTAATGCTATTGTAGGCGTGTCCTAAAAATTTAAACTCCCGCATTCTCCCGCATTTTTTCCTGCAAACTCACGCATTTTGACACTGCTAGGTTGGCAGGTCTGCTAAAGTACTGGGTGGCAAAGTAGCCTCGGCCTCCCAGACCCGTGTAGCGCCGATTCAAAATCCGGTCTGGGATGGCACCGTCTCTACTCAATATATTGCGGTTGGTCCTAGGACCAGCATTAGTGTTCAGTTTCATAATGCATATCTTCCCAATTACAGCTGAAGACATCTCATACATATCTGCTGTCTACCAAAGACTACACTGTACACAAACGACTACTTGTAGTGCGCTCGTCATGCAAACTCACGTCCCTACACGTCGTGGTTTGTATTCTGCGCCTGTCAACGGCAGTAACGACACCTAGTAAAGCCGTTTGCCAGCCAGCTGCATTCTCAACGACTTCATGATCACGTCTACTAGACAAAGTCTTGCAGAGCATTCACGGCGAAGTTTTGTCGCGATTTCGCGGCAAGTCACATCGAATCCGGACGATCGAGTCATAGTGGATGTGCGCATCGCGAACTTTCATCGCGAATTCGCAGCTCCACGCGCGACTATCAGCTGCTCGCAGCGGATTCACGGCGATCAGACACATGCCGATCGCGTCTGCGGCACCACTAGTAAAAGAAAGTGCTTCCTAGCGTCCCGTTTGCGCTCCCTACTAACACACAAATGATAAAACCGTAGCCACTGTAATTACACATGTAACGAGTATACGACTTGCAACAGTTGAAACCCAAAAAGGCCACGATTCCATTGTGCCCGTACACTATATACTACTCTACTAGTCAGAAAGTAGGTGTGTCCATACGGTAACATGAAACCACTAATTATTATGACTGCGTTACTCTACATTCCTCCCTCCTACGATTCTAACGTGACCTCACGTTACAATGACACAACTGCAAAAATCACTACTTTGTGTCACTAACTACGTAGTCCTGTAGCCATCTTGGTCGATTATGTTCTCTCGCAGGTCTTCGAATCGGTAAGTCCACGACCAATGGTTGGTCTAGTACATCCGGGACTTGGCCTTCCGCGACTACCTCCTCAAAGTACTGAACTGCTGCCGGTAGAATATTCGGACTGGCCTCCTCTGCTTGTTGCTTGTTCTCTTCAGTTGGTTTCATCACTTGTTGTTCTCGATCTTCCTGACAGCTGTCGTGTACCGGATGTCTGTAACATGCATGGCTTCACTCGCGGTTATAGTGTACTCGCCTCCGTCATCGTCTTCTACCTTCCGCAGGAATGACGTCCATGGTGCCATTGTCGCACACTGCCAATACGCGGAACGGACCCCTCCAAGGTTTGGCTAGTTTGCTGGACATTCCTATATTTACAACTGGAGTAAACAACCAAACTAGATCACCTGCCGTGTAATGATGATGGGGAGATGTCTTCTGGTCGTAGTTCTCCTTCTGACGACGTTTTGCTGACACGATGTGCGTCTCTACGAATTCCTTGGTCAGCGCTCTGTCCTCCTTCAATCGTTGTCCGAACTCCGTTGTTGCTTCTGGTTCAGGAAGAGGTGCTCCAGTCTGAACGTCGACAGGAAGGCTTGCACTTCTTCCTAAAATCAATTCAAATGGAGTCATTTGTGTCGTTGATTGCTTTGATGTTCTGTAGTGAAACAGAAGTACAGGTAGACATACATCCCAGTCTCGCTGATTGTGGGAGACATGCTTAGCAAGCAGGTCTAGCAGAGTTCGATTTGCCCTCTCGACTAACCCATCACTCTGGGGATGATACGGAGTAGTTCTAACTTTCTTTATCTCAAGTATCTGGCAAACCTCCTGCAGTATCTTGCTCTCGAAATTTCTCCCCTGGTCACTATGGAGGATAGCTGGTGTTCCAAGTCTGCAAAAGACCTCATCAACAAGTACTCGTGCCACTGTTGATGCCTTCTGGTTGGGTAGTGCAAAGGCTTCCACCCACTTGGTGTAATAATCAGCCATGACAAGCAAATGCTTGTTTCCCTTTTCTGTCTAAGGTAATGGACCTAGAAAGTCAATAACGATCATTTCCATTGGACCTCCAACTGTAATGTTAGTGCTGCTCTTGGGTGACGTGGTGGTCTTTTCCTCTGACTACACTGTATAGAACACTTGATCCAGTCTTTGATATCTTGAGTGTATCCTGGCCACCAAAATCTATCCTCCAGTCTTTCCAAAGTCTTTTCCAATCCAAGGTGTCCACTCTGGTCATGCAATTGAGTTAAGATCTCCAATACTAAAGATGTTGGAACAACTACTAATTCTTGCGTTTGTCTTCCTGTAGCCATTCTCCTGTCCCGAATTCTGTACAGTAGTCCATCGTCTGTTACTTTCAACTGATGCCGCACTCGACCAAACTGTTTAAGCTTTGAATTACTTTTCCACTTTCCCGCAAACTGTGGTCGTCCTGCTGGCATCTGCTCAAGCACATCCTTTATTTCAGTGTCACTTTTCTGCATGTGCTGCAAGTCAGCAGCTGACCATTGGGGAAGGAATCCAACTGCTGCACATGATTCAGATGTCTCGTTGTGGTGAGTGGATAGCATTTCCTGGTCTTCTTTGTCTGTGTCATGGTGTCGACGTCTCGATAAGCTATCTGCATTAGTATTGTCCTTGCCCCTCCGGTAGACAACATCCATGTCATACTCCCCTAACATCAAGATCCATCGTGCCAGTCGTCCCGTTGGTTCCTTGACTGACTTCAGCCATGATAATGGACAGTGATCCGTTGCTACTGTAAACTCGTGACCGTACAAGTAAGGACGAAATGCTGTAACTGCCCACACAATTGCGAGTGCTTCCTTCTCTACTGTTGAATAGTTGTGTTCTGCTTTACGCAAAGCCATGCTAGCATAGGACACTACTCTCTCTTTCCCCTCGATCACTTGAGATAGCACTGCCCCAATCCTGTCTCACTAGCAACGGTGGCTAGGTGGAACGGTTTATCAAACTGTGGAAAAGCTAGGACTGGTGGTTCCGTCAGTCTCTCTTTTAGGACAGTGAAAGCTCTTTCACTGGCTTCAGTCCAGACGAAGTCTGTGCCTTTCTCCTGCAGTTGAAAAAGTGGGGCAGCAATCTGCGAAAATCCTGGTACGAACCTCCGGTAATAACCCGCTAAGCCAAGGAATCCCTTCAGCTCTTTAACTTCTGTTGGTCTTGGAAAATTCTTGACTGCCTGAAGCTTTACCGGATCTGGTTGAATACCCCTCGCAGATACTATGTGTCCCAGGTACTTCACGGAATTCCTCGCAAAGTGACACTTAGCAGGTTGTAGCTTCAAACCTGCTGCATTCAATCTCCCAAATACCCTTTCTAGCCTCAACGTCTGTTTCTTGAACGATGATGAAAACACTATGATGTCATCCAAGTAGATTAGACATTCTTGCCATGATAAACCAGCTAGCACTGCTTCCATGAGTCGCTGAAAAGTACTGGGCGCATTGGTAAGACCTGAAAGGCATGACATTAAATTCATACAGCCCATGCATTGATGTGAATGCCGTCTTTGGTCTATCCTCGGGTGCCACCTCTACTTGCCAGTACCCAGAAGCTAAGTCCAACGTAGAAAAGTACTTGGCTCCTGAAAGGCTGTCCAGTGCCTCATCTATCCTAGGCAATGGGTATGAATCTTTAGTCGTGACAGCGTTCAACTTCCGGCAGTCTACACAGAATCTAAATCGGCCATCCCTTCTCTTTACAAGAACAATCGGACTTGACCAAGGACTTGCTGATGGACGAATAATGTCCCTCTCCAGCATCTCTTGAACTTGGTCTTTGACCACGCCTCTCAAGCTGTGTGGAAGTCGTCTGGGGTGCTGTCTAATTGGGGGACTGTCCCCAGTCTTGATTCTGTGTTGGACACGATCCGTTCTGCCTACTTCGCCTGCTTGGAATGCAAACAGATTAGCATGCGTGATGATCAGTGCCTCCAATTGTTTTCGTTCGCTTTCCTTCAGTGGCAGCTTGTTTAGTTCAAATTGCTGCACTAGCTCATTGTTCTTTTGACTAACTGATGCATTAGTAGGTATGACATCACTGCTAGGGACTGTATCTTGGCTAGTGTCAATTCCTGCATCTGGTTCTTGAATCACCCCTACAATGGGGACGTTGTGGTCTATGCTGGTCAGTTGCCCTAATGCAGTTCCTTGTGACAGCTGCACTGGTCCACCAGGTGCCATCAATTGCACTGGCACCACATCCTGATCCAAACTGATTAGTGAGTGGGCAATCATGACACCTGTCTTGCTAATGACAGTATTGTCTGGCTCTAACATTGCCACTCCCTCTTGACATACCTTGTTACCATACTCATCCACTATGTGAGCTTCTCCCAGCTGTCTGGTCATTGTGGGAATCTGCATGCTGTGGTTGAGAATCAGAAAACAATGATTGCTTTGTACTCCTGGTGTGGTCAACCTTCCAATTGCACTTCCTGGTAGTGTCAGCCTTCTTCGCCTCAAGTCAACAGTAATGTTGTGCTTCAAAAGAAAGTCTACACCAAGAATGGGTCCTGTAGCTATGTTGGCTACCAAAAATGTATGATGAGTCTTCCACTGACCAACTTCCACTTGCAAATCCATCTTGCCACAGACATGGATATCATTTCCATCCACTCCTTTCAGTGAATTGTGGCTATTCTCACCACTCCTAGATGAATCGTGGTTTCCCAGATAAAGCCTGCTGGGTACCAGAGATGCAGATGCACCAGTGTCTACCAGACACTGCGTCATCTGTCCTGCCACAATCGCCTGTGCTGTGAGAGAGCATGATTGATCAGCTTCTCCACCAGTCAGAATACCCACAGTATTACGTTTCTGCGGTTCTTTGGTCAGGCTATTGGGGTTACTGTTGGTCTTCTTCCATGCGTCCTTGTGGGTAGGTTTCCCAGCCGGCACTGGACAATCTCGTTTCCAATGATCTGTACTATCACATCTGAAGCATCCTCCACTAGTCTTTCGAGATCGGGACTGTTGCTTCCCAGTAGCTCCACCTTGAATGCGGTCTTCCAGTCGTTCCAGACGCGAGGTCAACGCTTCTAAAGAACGCACCATTGTTTGTGCTAATGATTCCTGATCAGCGGACTGCGCTCCTGTTGTGGCAGCTATCCTCCCTTGTCTTGTACCTTGCCTGTCCTCTTTGCGACGCTGCAAGAGACACAGCTCTCTAGCTTTGCTCACCGTTTCGTTAAGGCCCACTGGTGCTAAGACGTATAGCTGATCACTGATGACCTCCGGTAACCCGGCAATGAACCGGTCAATCAACTGCTGCCGACTCAACTCTGCGGATAGCCCAGGCTGTGCTCTGTCTAGCCAACGTTCTAGATCACGTACAAACACATCAAGGTCCTCACCCGTCTGCAGAGTGCGACTATTGAGCTGCCGCGTTGCAAGGCGACGACGTTCTTCTGTACGCGGTTCAAATGCTGTTTTCAGAGCGGCAATGAGGTGGTCGTACGTATCCGTTTGCTGTTGGGTCAGCCGTTCAAACACTGCAAAGGCTCGTCCTTGTAGCAGAGTAGGCAACCGTACGACCTTGTCGTGGGCGTCCCAGCGGTTAGCAGAACAGCAGAGATCAAAGCGACGCAACCAGGTAGATATGTCGCCATCAGCAAAAGGTTCTGGTAGGCACGGCTGACGATAGGCTTGAACCTGAGGTTGCTGTACAACTGGCTGATCGGCACCTTGCTGAGCCATGAACTCACTTCTGACACCAAAATGTAACGAATATACGACTTGCAACAGTTGAAACCCAAAAGGCCACGATTCTATTGTGCCCGTACATTATATACTACTCTACTAGTCAGAAAGTAGGTGTGTCCATACGGTAACATGAAACCACTAATTATTATGACTGCGTTACTCTAAGCAAGTATGCGCATTACTTTCTCAAATGCCAGACAACCATTAGCGCTCCAATTTTTATTTTACTATTTTTATTTTGCACCGTATTTCTTTGATTAAACGCCGCCCTTAATTAAAAGCGGACCTCAAATAAATGCCGCATTTTAATAAATTCTAATATATCATAATCTAGCTCAAAGTTTGAAAGAAAAATTCTAAGACTTATTCAGAGGCAAACGTTACTTTAAAATTTAGATCTACCCGGATCGATACTGTTTCACTGCATGATGTCTATTGAATCCTATTCCTTCAGTATGTTGTACCTGATGATGTTTTTACTTCGTAACACCTGTTTGACAGTTGTTTGGTTACGATTGCTTCTGTCACTCTTTGCTTTGTAAGGATTGTATTCTTACTGTTTGATTTTCTTTTCAGTTCTGGTAAGTTTCTGGCTTGTTGGTCATAATATTTCTTTGTCTGTTCTTTGTTTGTTGTATTGTTTTGTATTTTTGGTAACTTTGGGTTGTAGCAACGACGTTGCTATTGGCAACAGGGTCTTAGTCCTTCGGTTCCTAGGCCTTTGAACTGGACTTGATTTCATCCCTTGAGTCAGTGTATTTCTGTAATCTAAAACTGCTAGCCAAGGGTCTGTTTGTGCCTTCCTTGCTTTCTTCATCAGTTGTTTGCACCTCTTACAGCGTTTTCGGCTTTCCCATTTGACTGGGGTGGCCTGGGCTGCTTGTTCGATGAGTACAGTTCTAGGTTTAGCAGAATTTCTGAAACATGTTAGACGAAAATTGTGGTCCGTTGCCAGTTATCAATAAATCTGGGATTCTATGCCTGGCAAAATGTTTCTTCAGCTAGCTGATAAATTACTTTCTCTGATGTTGTTGTGTATAGTCGATCTACTTCAAAGAAGTTACTCTAATAGTCCACTGTGATGAGGTATTCTTTGTCTTGAAAGGTGAAAAGATCTGCTCCTAGTTTGCATGCCCCATGGTCTATTTGGCACGTTGTGGCTTTGTAGTGTTTCCTTCTGCTGAGTTGTTTCAAACATACGGCAAATCAAATTTTTCTCCACATACTCTTTCACTGCATTATATTCATTCCTGGCCAATATACGCAGTCTCTTGCCCTTCGAATACAACCATCTATTTCGATGTAGGAGCTGTGTATTCTTTCCAGCACTTTCCGTTGATAGGACTTCGGTATCACGATTCTTTGTCCATGAAAAATCAGTCCATCTTGTACTACCAAGTTCTCTCTGACATTGTAGTATTGTCGCATTTCATAGCTTGTGACTTCATGCCTAGCTTCTGGCCATCCTTTCACAATGGTTGTAGAGATTAACTAGTTGCTGCATTGTTGAATCGTTTGCTGTTGCTTGCTTGATTTCTTGCAATCTTTGATGAGCTCAAGAAGGGCACCGCAGCCGTACGTACCACAGCGAAGGGCAAGCCACAATCCATTCATCAAATTGATGAAGATACTGTCAGTGTGGTGTTTGCTCAATCTGGAAAGGGCGGAGTCAAGATCACACTGGAAGTAGCTGGCAGCCAGATACCAATGGAGGTGCATGGACACAGGACGGTAATACCCATCAGTGTATATGAGCAGTATCTGTCCCATGTCCAGCTAGTAACATGCAAGTACGGTGACATTGAAGACGTACAGCGGTGGAAGCCACAAGGTGAAAGGAGAGGCAACAGTGCCAGTGAGATACGGTGAGCAGCATGCTACTGCTAAAATTATAGTAGTAGATGTATGGGGTAAACTAGCCATTCTGGGGAGGAACTGGTTAAGTAAGATCCGGCTCGATTGGGGATCTCTGTTCAGTGTTGAGGCAGAGGCGTCGCTCAATAGAGGCCTGGGTGGGCCATGGCCCCCAATATTAGTAGGCGTGGCCGTCTAGACAATTGACAATAGACAATAATCCTAGCGCTGGCCCCCCAATTTTGGACGTCCAGCGACGCCTCTGGTTGAGGCACGCCAAATGTTTGACCCAAGGAGACATTTCCAAGATTATTTGGTGGGTACTGTACAAGGGCATGAAGCAAGAATTACACTGACAGCGGAGGCTAAACCGAGATCCACAGACCTCGACCTGTGCCGTATGCTCTACAAGAAAAGGCCAATCAGAAACTAAATCGCATGCAACGCGAGGGAGTGATACGACCAGTAGAGAAGAGTGACTGGGCAACTCCAGTAGTTGTAATTCGAAAAGGGCACGGTACAGTGTCACAATCCACGTGCTATTGCTATTAATTAAGAGTTGCGTTACGAATATGGTTAGGGGAGGAGCTATACGGGCGTCTTGGCGAACTGAGTCAATACGTAATGACTGGATTGCGATTTACCGGTAGTATATAAAACGTAGTCATCAGACGGCGTTAGTGAGTCTTAGTGAGATGTGTAGAGGCGAAGAGGTGTGCGGAAGTTTTAAGCTGTTCTTTAACGTAGTGACGAGTATATTGTGTTCTCACTGTCTCTCTCGAGTGTCAGGCCGCCGCGCGATTCTCTAAGGTGCAATCGAAAACTGTCTCGCTGCGTGTTAACTTTCCATTCGCGCGCAACATACAGTGAGACTGTGTGGTAACTACAAGGTCACGATAAACCCCTATTTAGATATGGGAGGTTATCCAATGTCGAACTAGCCCCCTAGATCTGTTGACAACCTTGGCTGGAGGAAGACGATTCTTGGGAATGGATTCTGAACACGCGTACCAGCAGATGTGTGTTGCGCCTGATAGCTAACAATATTTGACGATTAATACTAACAAGGGTTTATTCACGTTTAATCGGATGCCTTTCGGAATATGTTCAGCGCCTGGAATTTGGCAGCGAACTATGGACAACCTCTTGTCAGGAATTCCTGGAGTCATCTGCTATTTGGACGACATATTAGTAGTTGGCGAAAATAAAGAACAACGTGAGTAGAGGTTGTAACCAGTGCTGAGACGATTGGATAAGGCTGGTATGAGACTGAAACGGGAAAAATGCAAATTCAATCAGCCTCAAGTGGAATACTTGGGTCATCAGTGAGCAAGGCATCTCGCCCTCGGAGACTAAGGTCCAGTGATTAGAGATGCGCCGGAATCGACGAACGTGACAGAGCTTAAGGCTTTCCTGGGCTTACTCAATTACTACGAGCGTTTTTTGCCAAATTTTGTCAGCGACCTTGCGTCCCTTGTATGCGTTATTAGGCAAGAATCGACCGTGGAAGTGGGGATCTAAGGAAAGAGAAGCATTCCAAAAAGGCAAAAAAGAAACTTCTGAAATTAGATTTCTGACACATTACGACCTGCAAGGGCCAGTGACTCTGAGTTGTAATGCATCACCTTATGGGATAGGTGCCTTTCTGACACACAATGCCAGATGGCGAGGAGAGACCGATAGCCTTTGCATCCAGAACACTGTCGGCAGCGGAGAAAAAGTACGCCCAACTGGATAAAGAGGCATTAGCATTAGTATACGGAGTGAAGCGATATCACAAGTACCTAGTGGGCAGAGAATTTACGTTGGTCACAGACCATCGACTGCTTCTGAAGATCTTGGGACCATATAAAGGCGTCCCAACTTTGGCAGCAGCCCGGTTACAACGATGCATGGGCACTGCTTCTCAGTGCATACAACTAAAAGCTGAAGTTTAAGTCAGGAGTAGACAACAAGGAAGCAGATTTGTTGTCTATAGATTGCCAATACCAATGCAAGTGATTGACCCAAATGAAGAGATTTAATTACCACGTGGACTACTGCGATCAGTTGCCAGTGACGGCAACCGAAATAGCAAAAGAAACCCAGAGAGATCCGATACTGAGAAAGGCTTATGAATATACCCGAAGTGGATGGAGAACTTCAGGGGATCCGTGTTTAGGGTCTTACGCCAGACGATCTACAGAGTTGTCAATCGATAATGGATGCCTACTCTGGGGGAGTAGAGTAATTATACCAAGGGCATTGCGTACGGTGGTAGCAGAAGAAATATATGATGAACATCTTGGAGTAGTCAGGATGAAGGCTTTAGCGATCGAGAAGCTTCATCTGGTGGCCCAATCTTGACAGAGATTTGGAAAACTTAGCTAAGAGATGTGAGAGACGTCAGAGTCAAAAGAGAAGACCAGCACGAGTCTTACCATCCCACCCATGGATCTACCCTGCGATGCCTTGGAAGAGGGTGCATGTTGACTTTGCGGAACTATCCGGAAGACAGCTATAGAGCTAGTACTTGCTGATGGTTGTCGCTTTCTCAAAGTGGCCAGATGTGCACGAGTTGGACACTCATGCCAACACAGAGCAGACCATAAATGCGATAAGACGGACTTTCAGTTATCACGGCCTAGCCAGGAGGTTTGTGACGGATAAGGGGCCCCAATTAGGTCACATGAATTTCAGATGTTCACGAAGGCCAATGAAATTCGACATCAGTTAATACCTCTTTATCATCCGTCATTCAGGCTGAAAGACTGGTCCAAGAACTCAAGAAAAGTTTGAAGAGTCGGCCAACCGGGAGATCCATCAGTCATCAGGTATCATCATTCTTACTGCGGTATCGAACGACACCAAACACGACAACAGGAAAGACCCCAGCGGAGTTGATGTTAAAGAGAGAATTGCGAACTAGACCAATTCTTTTACGACCTGAAACAGGGAACAACATCCGAGATCTGCAGACTGATCAATATGAAGATGCTACCTTTCGAGCAAGAGACCTCAACTCTAAGTGTCTGGAACCCGAGACAAGACAGTAGAGGAAAGTGGTTAGGTGATACTATAGTTTAGAAACTGGGTCCTACAAACTACTTGGTCAATGTCTGAGAAAGTACTAGATATGTACATGTAGACCAACTAAGATCCAGAGATGAGAGGCGTATGCCACAAGTGGCAGAGACAGAAGAAACACCAATTTCAGTGGCCCTGGATCAAGACACACAGCGAGATGAAGCAGCAGTCGAAGAGAACACAACAGCTGAACTAGGTGAATCAAGCCAGGAGACACCAACGACAACAACAGCCGAGTTATCACCCGGAGTAGAAAGAAGATATCTGGGGAGATCCAAGAGGAGACCTCCTGCTAGATACACGACAAGACTTATAGGAGGGAGGACTGGGTGCATTGTGTGTACTAATTAGTTAGAGGCGGATTTACGATGGCATGTATAAGATAGCCGTAGGACAATTGCATTGTTAGCGTCTGTTTGTTCCGCGTTCAGATATATAGTTCGGTGTGTCTATAGCAATAGAGCGTCAGTCTTTCGTGGTGTAGAATCAGTGCGTGCGTATAAGTACAATTATTACAGCACACATATAGAGAGGGAATTCGACTTGTTCGACTGCTGCTTGTTGCTGCGCCTGCTGAACTACTGGCTGCTCTGGTGGCTGTTCTAGATCTGCTTATTCCATTACTAGTCACTCCTAACACCATGTAAAATGGTGCTTAATGTAGTTAGACGAGGTTGACTCCACCGCGTGAGCCGGCGCGCACGTTGGACCTGGGGTGGTACCAGAATTAGGACGCATGCGATTAACGTTGGCGCGTCAACTCAGCCTTAGCTTTCGCGCCGTTGCGACACAAGCTCAAATTTGTTGCCCTCCAAATGGCTAAACATTCTTCTTTCAGCGCGTCCGACTTGAGTGCAAGCAGTCAAGTGTATTCCTCTGGAGAAACTAAAGGCTCTGATGGCGGAAACAGCGCGGACGGTGGTTCGAGCGGAGCTCGCCACTCAGAAAAGAAGCGGAGCAGCATCAAGTATTAGCCCAAGAGTCGGTTAGCGCAGTGCGGTGGTTGGTTGTTAGCATACATTGTTACACGGGCCGACAAACACAATCATATTTTGTCGCGCATCAATTGCTGGTCAGCGCCTTTGTTTTCCTTTCACAACTCTTAGTACATTTAGGCTCTTTCGGTAGTCTTCCGCGTAACCGCCGAGCGGTTTTCTACGTTCGCCACTTCTGCAACGCTACTCGCGTCGTGCAACTCGAGTCGATTCGCGCGCTAATGTTGCTGTGCAGGAGGTCCGGCGCACACGCGCGGAAAGTAAACTACTGCGGTCAGGTTGTTTGTGGCTTACCCGCGACCAGCGGGGCGCAATTCGCATACTTGATCGATACCGATTATCATGCACGCTCTTTGCTTTACCGATTGCCTATATATATATATATATATATATATATATATATATTTTTGCCGAGGCCGGTATCTGCCATAGCTATCGCATACGCACTAAGACGGCTGTCGCCTACAGCTTTGATAACACATAGCCGTCCTTGACTTTGCACCCAGGTCATCTAACATTTTTGTTCAGCTCTCTGTTGTTCGCGCCATGTGGCTTACTAAGACATCCGCATGCTCTTTACTGCGTACGTGTTACGCGATGACCGCTGTCTTTCTATTTGTTATCGCGAAGACCGCCGTCTTTTTGCCGCTGATACCGCTTAAAAACCGCTTGTTTTAACAGCGTATACCCGAGTTTTGTCTTCCACCGTCGTGGTGCTAATGCCGCTGCAGCTTCTTGCATGAGGCCACGTTGTTATGGCTCAGCCTGAGTCACTGCAACGTGCCCGACTGTACGGAATGGTATTCACAAGTGTTTGGCTCAGATCCTCCATTGGGCGCAATGCCAGCAGCTGGAGACCTAGGAAACATTCCGATCGGCCAGCTGGATGGTGCGCCAGGTCTCTTTGGCGCGCTTGCACCTACTGTCCAAGAGCCAGCCGTCAACGCCGGTGAGGCCGAACCTGCTCATCCACTGGTAGTGGGAGAAGGCACGCCACCAGTGCCAGCCAGACTCGTCAAACTGATCCAGTCGGGCCAGTTTGTTGACTCTGCGGAAGTTCTACCGGACAACTTAGAATTACTCCGACGACTCCAGGCTTCTGCCGTCACCGGCGCGAACGAGGCCGGTTACCGACGTCTACGTCAAATGTTGTCGCTTGGTACGTGCGTGCAGTGTTTTGCCATCTACGCGGCCATCGTGCTTCGGGCCTCTCCGTCTCGTGCGCTCGATTTCATGGCGTACCTCCGACTGGTCGTCCATGAAGCGCAATGCCATTCCGAAACTGGATGGCTGCTGTACGACAAGCGTTTTAGGTAACTGGCCGCCCACTCGCTGGCCATCATCTGGGGCCAGTTGCACGCTTCCCTGTACGCAGCTACCATTTTAGCAATAGACCAGTCGCCTGCCAGCCGCTGCTTGCACTGTCTGGAGCCGGACCATAGCACTGCAGCTTGCGCTTTGTGCCCGCATTAAACGACAGAGGCTACCTGCAACACCTCCCGCCAGATTCAGCGCCAGTCTACTCGATCGGACAAGGGCAGCTCCTACTAGGCCGCTCAAAAGCCGATATGCCGTAGGTACAACTTCGGTACCTGTAACGGGGCGGGTTATACCTACAGGCACGTCTGTCTGCGATGCCGCCGCACAGGTTACCGATGCGACGCCTGTTCTGACGTATCTAATCATGCACCAGGAGAGAAGACGATTCATCTTCATACCGACGAATCCCGTTACATGTGAAGAGGCTGCACGCTGGACCAGTAAGCAGCGCAGAAACGGCTTACTTGCCCGAACTGCTGGTTTGCTTGTTGCCTGCGGTTACCGCTGCTTGAGTATTTTTCTTTGCTAAATTAAGCCGCGCTCGGCTTGTCATAGCTAACAGTAAACGCGTACCGGTTATCTTTATCAACTCATTGGTATCTGTTGTGTTGTTTACTATACTGGTGCGCTTCTGTCTTTGGGGCGGCTACCTCTCATGTCGTTGTACTCGCTAGAGAACATGTCCGTCCGGAACTTAGTGGCGTGTCACGTGTTCAACGGCAAGTACCTCTACATGAAAGACTTGTCGACACTAGAGAGTTGTCGTTCCGCGGAAGGTCGCGCGCCGATAGACACGGATCTCTCGTTCTCTCCGCTGGCACTACGTATACGTTCTTGGACTCGTGAGCTTGCTACCCACCCGGACGCATCCTTTCGTGACTACATCTTGGATGGTCTGGGCAACGGTTTTCGCATCGGATGCGGTCTATTCGAGCTGCTTGCAGACCCATCGCGTCGTAACATGTCGTCGGCTACGGCCAATATCAAGGTCGTAGCCGTAGCGACCTTGATATTGATCCCTTCGACGAAGCGGGTCTACCAGTCGAGTCAGTCTAGATACATACGTTTTTGCAATCAAATGTCCTTGGCTCCTTTTTCGGTTACCGAGCGCACCCTCTGTCTGTTTGCCTCGTCCTTAGCTGAGCAAAAAAGTCGTCACAAAACTATCAAGTGCTACCTTTCAGTAGTTCACCATCTCCACATTCAGTCCGGCCTTGGCGACCCGTTTGCTGCACTACTCAGCCAGCTGTCATACGTTCTTCGTGGCATCCAACGACTAGAGGTATCATCAGCACGGCTTCCACGGCTACTAATTATGCTAGTAGAACTAAAACCGCTGAAGTCAGCGTGGTCAAAGTGGAGGTCACGGCGAGATGCGTCCATACTCTGGGCGGCTTGTTGCACCGGCTTCTTCGAATGCAGTCGAAAGCAGACCCATTCCGTCGCGGCGCCGACGTGTTTCTGGATCACACTTATCACGACATCTGCCCGGTTTCGGCGTTGCTGGCCTACATAGTGCATCGGGGCCAAGACCGGGCCCACTGTTTACCAACTCTGACGGATGTTCTCTTTCCCGTCAGAAGCTGGTGTCCGAGGTCCACAGCGCACTTGTCACGGAAGGCCTAGACGGCAATGGATTTACTGGGCACAGTTTTCGCATCGGCGCGGCCACAACGGCGAAGGCCAAGGGAGTCTCAGACTCAACAGTAAAGACTTTGGGCAGGTGGAGGAGCGACGCTTTCCAGCTCTACGTTCGTTGGCCTGGGCCAGACCTCGCTACCGTCTCCAGCCAATGGTATCATAAGCGGACTGTATATACGTCTAGACACTAGCTCAGTGTAGGTCAGTTAGTAACCTGATGTTAATATAGCGCTGCCTTCATTGACTTGCTGTTGGACTAGGTCGTATTTTGCGTTCGCAGGCGCCTCTGCCGTGCCAATGTGTATATATTTTCTTGTTTCGGTGGTTCCGTACTTGGGCGGGCTCGTCCTCTACGAGAATTCCCCCTGTTGGGTCGGAGTCCGGGTCCAACACCCTCCTGCCTACCAGCACGGAACCAAATGGCAATTTGGGCATGCGCAGTGACTCGGGCTCCGCCCCTCGTCCATCAGCCAGACCTTCGTAATAGCAGGTCTGAGCAGTTCTCAAAGGCGAACGAAAAGGTAAGCATGGTCTTGCTAAATCGAGTTTCGGTGAAGGTAAGGAGTCAACGTTTGTATAAATACGTTGTATTGCAATTTGCAATACAACGTATAATATAAAAAATAAAAAACATTTTGAGAAAATGATGGGTATGTAGGGATGGATATGTACTTAATCATGCTCATCACCTACATCACCATCCAGTACTGTGAGTGTCACACACGACTGCTGCGTTTTAATTAATTTAGGTAAAAAGATTGTGATGCAGGAGATGAGCATGATTAACTAGCTAGGTACATACTACATACCCATCATTTTCTCAAAATGTTTTTAGACTTGTGTAGTTTGAAATGGAAATGACAGTCCTAGTAAACGTGTGCAGCTCGGCCGGAATTTCAGTCTTTGATTGCATCTCTAAACAACTCCCACGTTATGCTCAGCATACACGGAAGTACGTAGCAGCGGACGGATGTATGTAATAACGCTGACTGCATCTATAAACAACTCCAATTACCTAGGGTTGCACGGAAGAGATACACGCTTACATGCACAGAGAGTCAGACAGGACGCCGCACCGTCGAACATAGTCGTACATGTTCAACTACACGCAACTGTAAGCAGCATGTAGCAGCAGGTGGAAGTGGCATCTAGGCTTCCAAACGGTAAGTCACATGTACACACGTGACCGGAACAACATGGCGTTGTGGGAAGCAGTACGTGGAATTGCATGGCAGCAGTTGACTGATACAAGGTGACTTCGCACATTTCTAGCTGTTGGGTCAGTGCAATTCTTCGAACAAGAGCGAATCGTTTGGTGTGACTCTCGTCGTTGTAGCTGCTTCGAGTGAGGCGCTATAGCCTGGCTGACAAAAGTGAAATATGAAATGTGAAATGTGAAATGTGAAAGAATAAATCAGGTTTTTTTACTTGCCGATAGCTGGCTTCTGAGGCGCTTAGTGTCAGCGATGATAGTCTGGCTACCAGTAGGAACGTTTGAAGTTGAGCGCTACGTGGGTCCGAGATCTCTGTAATGAGTTCTGAGAGATCCGGTTCGGATGCGTTTGGATAGGGTAGGTGTTCCTAATTGTGTACACTCCCCGGTAATTTGAGTTACAAACGCTGTTTCTCTGGTAACCTGCAACGGAGAGAGAGGGAAACATGTTCGATGTAAGCATCAATGTCTAAGCTTTGGAACAATACCTGTACGACTAGAATCGCACAACGTCTGCTAGCGCAATAGCAAAATATACGGGATAACGTCTGTGAACAACCCAAACGGGGTGTATCCTAATTGTGGACATTTTTTTTCTCCGCCACAGAAAGCGAGTGGGTCTGAGTAACAGCTGGACTAGATATATGAATGGTTGCCTCACAAGCTGGTATTTTGGGCCGCAATCAAAACCATGTTCTGTTGGGTATCACCACGATTTACCTGCGAAACTGTTAGTACCTACAAAGTTCCTCCCATCACGTCCACAAATTCGAGGTATACGAATCGATCTTTTGTTGGATCATGAAAGTGCCTTGACGTTAGTTAAGCGATTATTGAGTACCTTGGTAAAGTTTTGAGCCTATAGTTACATTGACTGTAACGTGCTAGAGAAGCGCATTATGTGCATGGAGCGAACGTGTATTTTCAGTCCAGTAAACACGTGAATATCTTCACTCACACTAGATCTAGACATCAGTAATCCACTGACAATCTAGCTGTTTTCACTGCTACTACATCTGGCCACAATAGGGTACGAAATGAGAACAAACAAAGTAGGTGGAATGTCAATATCAGCGACATTCGTAATCCAGTCAGAATTTGATTGTCTTCACTGCTACTAGATCTGGCAACAATAAGACACAAATAGAAAACCTACAAACTCACCTAGGATAGGTGGAAGGTCAAAACTACCTTGTCTGATATCAATAATCAGCTCCACCAGCAACGCAAACAGATGTTAGAACCACAGTTTACACTTCAGACTTTCATCTAAACATGGTTGATTGTCTCCTGCATTGTATCGGAGACAGAACACTTGGTTTCTGCAAAATTTGAAAGGCACGACGCCATATTTTACACAGAGGTGATACACCACAGAACATGGTTTTGATTGCGACCCAAAATACCAGCTTGCGAGGCAACCATTCAGGTATCTAGTCCAGCTGTTACTCAGGCTCAGTCGCTTTCTGTAACGGAGAAAAAGTGTCCACAATTAGGATACAGCCCGCGTCCAGGCTGTTTACAGACGTTATCCCGTATATTGTGCTAGTGCGCTAGCTGACGTTGTGCGATTCTATTCGTACAGGTACCGTTACGAAGCCTAGACACTGGTGCGTATATCGGACACGTTCCACTGTCTCTTCGTGCAGGCTACCAGAGAAAACAGCGATTGTAACTCAAATTACCGGGGAGTGTCCACAATTAGGTACACCTACCCTACTTTTGTATGGGCCGCCATTTTAGATTCTTCGCATCCCTACATAGGGAGTGCGATCACTAGCTCAGTACTACCAGTTAGGCTAACATCGAATAAGTGCATGCTAAGTGCTATTCTACCTTTGTATAGTCTACTAATCTGATTATCTAAAACCACTCGTTACAGTAGCCACATTAGATTAATTCTAAATTTAATTAAGTATAACATTTGGAGTTTGATCACTAAAGGAGTGACGGTCGGCCGGCTGTAGAATAGATACTTTACATATACATTATCATATGGACAACAGGGCATAAGTTTGTTATGTCTAGATCTCTGTCATGGTTACCATGTCTGCACGTTAACGTAATTTCCATGTTTACAGCATCATATTGAAAATAAAATATCAGTGAATAGACAATTCAAACAAAAAATGTGTAAATAAAATACTTATTAATTAATTAAATAAATAAATAGAAACATCAAATGCAAATATTGACTTAAATAGACACACAAGAACGCCACATGTTTTCTTGCAGATCAAGATGCGTTATCTGTAAAGCTGAGATTCAATTTCAAATAGCTATCAGCAGTTCAATACAAAACAACTAAACTTTTGTCTTTACTGTATCTTCTAATCTACACACAGTATTTGTATAATAAAATTTTCTCAATTTCTGATAATATTTCTTCTGGATGATATTCTTCTATATTGTAGCTGCACACAACAATAAGGCTGTAAGTTTGTTGTCTTGTTTCTCTTATAGATAGTTTCTTATTCGTTTCAGATCAAACAACAACAACTGTTATGTACAATATATCACTCTGTATGACTCAAGTTCCCATCAGTTTGTGATAGGTTGAGATTTGATCTTTCTCCTGACTATTGCTCCCACTCCAGCTTTATCACAAGCGACCAACAACTGCTGAACAGTAGCTTGTTGGGTTTGATCTATCCAGGCTGACAAAACTTTACGTAATTTTACTTTCAAATTGTAAATTGGTTGGTCACATTCTTTCATTACTCCCCTTGTCACTCCAAGGTAAGTACCAATTTCACTCCAATAATCTCCGACATTTTCAGCTACTATTTCTATGATGACTGGAGTCACCTCAGAGTCACCATGTAAAGTCGTCTCCTCGGTGTTTTGTACTAACCCAGATGCTGCATCAGGTAACATCAAGTGACTCAAATGCTTTTGACGCTCAGATGGAATGCGAGCAGCAAGTAGAGCATCATACAATTCACATACCATCAATTGGTTGTCTCTTGACTCTAACCACTCACTTAATATGCGGAATGCCGGTGGCTGGACAAAACTGGAGTCAGAAATGGTTTGCTGTAGCTTTGATAACGTAGACTGGTCAGAACCAAATATGATAACTGGTAGGTTACGCCAGAACTCTCCAACATCTGCTGCTATCTGGTGGAGATCCATTTGATCCACTGGAGTCGCACTTTCTGAAGACAAAACGTGACATAAAGGAATACCTTTCTTTACACTTGGACACACTAAATAAATACAAAAATACATAAACACATTCTATGTGAAGACAAGATTTGTGTTTGTTGTTTACCCTGTTGTAGTGCTTGGATGTGTTTTGACATCTCTCTACTGTATCTTCCTGCTACAGCATCTACAGCAAATGATCCCCAAGATTCATGTAGCACCAACTGCTTAGGTCGTCTGAGGAGAGACTTTCTACTTGTGCTAGAAGAACTTCCACTGTAGATGAATCTATCAGGGAGAACACCAGGAATAGACTGGAGAAGATCCTCCATATCTGACACACAACGAAGAAGAACATGCCACAATCTGCCAACACTGTGATGTGACTTGACTACTCTACCACTGAGACATATAGAGCCAGGTGAAGTATTCTTGCTGCAATTGAAAAGCAAAGTCACTGCACCATAACACATCAGCAGTCCACTGCTCCAGTGACAAATATAATTGGAGTGACGATGGCAATGAGCAGACAGTCGTTCAAACAAACCCAATGGACAATCATATGCAAATGAGTATTCGACAGCAACTTGCATGACTCCATGTGGTATACCTAGAGGCCAAAGTTCACTAACATCCTCTGGTTTCTCATCATTGAGTAACCATGGCAACAACAAGCCAACATTATGTTGTTTTAGCTTAGAAATCATTTCTTTGCAACTGTCTGTTTGCTCTTGATGACGATTTTGTTCTATTGTGTGACCAGATGAATCTGATGTCGGGTTGGTGCTACTTGGCCGAGTTAAAGTGATATGACGTCTTCCCAGAGCGTGTGCCAGTTCCTGAACTACATCATCTGATGAGCCAGTTAGATAACCAAAGTCGAGAGCAAGAAAAAGCTTAACGAACACGTCAACATGACGATCTGCAGTAAGATCGAACTCACTCCACAGTGCCAGCAGCATAGATATCCTAGCAATGCCATTACAAACAAGATCAATTTTCATCTCCTTAAACTTCTGAGGACCTACATCTGCCCCAATAAACCGATCATCATATTCTAAAGATTCATGATCATGCCTGAAAACAGCCTTCAGTAAAGTGACCACAGATGGTGGTTCAGGAAAGAGAACTTCTGCTAAAGTCGGGTGATGAGAGTAATACAGAATGCTTCCTACCTGGTTCAGATAGTTTAGCAACTCACGACAGCTTTCTTCTGTCAGTCCATGCTCTACACACAGTTGCATTGCATAAGAGACATCTGTAATGGGGACAGACTTGTGAGGTTGTGAAGTAATCAACTCGTCTTCTACAGTCACCCATGACAACGGCAACTCTGTGTGCAGTGAAGGCAGCAGCCTTTCATTACCACACAGTTCTCTTAAACGATTCTTCACACTGACCACTCCCTCGTGTGTAGCTGCACTCGTCAATAGAACATTTTCTTCAACAGTTATTCGCTGAAAGTAAAAAAATTGAAGACGTTCTGATACGTATTTGTTTGGAAAATCGCCAGCTGCAATGATTCGTTTCATTCGATCAATCTCAGCTTGTCTGATCTTCAAGAATTGACGTAGACAAGTGTGCAGATGTTCACTCCACTTTCTACTCATTTCTTCTCTTGACATGTCGACTATCAGATCAACTTTACTGACAACAATTGCAATGTGAGCTCTGCTGTTTCTGTCATACACAACTTGCAGGAAATCTGCAATATTTTGTCGAAAACATTGTTGAGTGAACTTATACTGATTGCTGTCAACAACAATCAATACCAATGAATTGTCACTGATAAACAGCTGGTTAGTTAGCATGTATGCTCTATGGCCACCACTGTCAATGACTTTGCATTCTATTTTATCATCCAGCTTCATCACTTTTTCTACTACCCCTATAGTTCTCTCATCGGGTTCTGCCAGAAATGGGTTACCACTCTCCAGTGCTTCAACGAAGCTTGTTTTTCCTGCCATTGTAGTTCCCATCACTAAAATCTTTATTCTGCCACGTCGCACTCCACCCACCTTATCCAGCTCACGGAAATATTCTCTTATAGAATCAATGCCTTGGTTGCACACTTCAATGGGTGGAAACACTAATGGGCATCCATACACTTTCAATTTCTTAAGTTGGGAGCTAAAGACAAATTCCTTAGAAAGATGAGTGACTGAAGTTCCTGATATGTCGACCTCCTCAATTGTGACTTCTACAAGTACATACAAAACAGAAATATTGAGTAAACAAGTACATATAGTGTAGACTAAAACCCAACAATCATTTTACAAAGAAACAAATACAGGTAAGTTTCAATCACTTCATTCATTAGACATCCTGTCTTATCATCTTGATAACACACTTCATCTCTGTTTTACTCCATTATTATTATGCTACAAACTATTATCTGTTAGTGTCACAGGTAACTGCGTCCTTAAGCACGCGCTCAGCCGGTCTTGCTGTTAACTCAAGTTGATCTATTTCAAGATACAAGACAGACTAGTCATAGGAATAATGAATGATCGTATACAGCAACGACTGTTGGCAGAAGGAGCTGGCATTCAAGCAAGCGTATGAATTAGCGATTGCACAAGAAACAGCAGAAAAGAATACCGCAGAGCTAAAGCAGAAGGAAGCAATGAGTACACCTGGCAACCCAAAGGGAGTGTCCGTACACCAGTTACAGAAGCAACGAGTACTCAAAGCAGGTAATTACACAAACCGACTGACAAGATATCCAGTTGTTGTTATCACTGTGGTACACAGAGACACATACAGTTCGAGTGCTGGTTCAAGAATGTCAAATGTTTTGGCTGCGGCAAATTGGGCATGCAAAGGCTGTTTGTCGCACAGTGAGAAAAACGGACCAAAAAGAGGACAGTGGTAGAGGTACATACAAATCGGCTATGAGGAGGCGCAGTCAGATACAAATGAGGATGAGGACGTTGAGTGGATTAGTGGCAATATTTACACATTACACAAAGGACAAGAGAAGCCTATGAAGACAACATTGACTGTACAATGGACCAGCCACTGGAGATGGAAATAGACACGGGAGCGGGTGTCAGCATTGTGAGCAAAACAACATGGAAGTCAGTCTGGAAGAAAGATAAAGCACCTTTGAAAGGTACAAAGATGATGCTGAAGACATACTGGGGAACTGATACCTGTATGTGGAAAGCTGAAAGTGTGGGTAGCCACTCCAGATGGAAGCCGATTGTCTCTTCCACTTGTTGTAGTGGCAGGCTCTGGCCCAAGTGTATTAGGAAGAGACTGGATTCGACAAGTCCAAATCGATTGGAGGCAAACCCTCACCAAGGAAAAGTGGAAGGGTTATTGTTATTACACAGTCAAGTGTTCAATGGAAAGTTAGGCAGATTACAAAGTGTGGAAGTGAAATTACCAGTGACAGAAATGACGAGTCCCGAGTTTTACCGACCAAGACAAGTACCATATGCTTTGAGAGAGAAGATAGAGGAAGAATTGTTCGACCTCACAAAAGCCGGAATTATTGAGCCAATTCACTATTCGGAGTGGGCGGCTCCCATAGTTCAAGTGTTGAAAAACATTGGAAAGGTCAGAATGTGTGGAGACTATCGGTTGACAGTGAATCAAGTGTCAAAATGCGAGACTTATCCCATTCCACGCATTGAAGACCTGTCTGCTCGAATATCAAGAGGACAGAAGTTTACAACCCTGGATTTGGATAGAGCATATCAACAGCTTGTACTTGATGAGGAATCACGTAAGTATGTTGTCATAAATACCCACCAAGGATTATTTCAGTACAATAGACTACCGTTTGGTGTTTCATCTGCTCCCGGTATCTTTCAAAGGACGATGGAAACTAGGTTGCAAGCAATTCCAGGAGTAGTGGTCTACTTAGATGACATATTAATAACAGAAAAAAATGAACAAGAGCATTTGTCTAACTTAGATAAAGTATTGACAAAATTGGAAGAGACTGGACTAAGGCTGAATAAAGACAAATGCCAGTTTATGCAATCAGAAGTAGTGTATTTGGGACATGTCATTGACAGGACAGGGTTACATCTGGACAAGGGGCAAATCCAGGCAATTACGGAAACACCCAGACCACAAAACGTTACAGAATTTACCAACAGTTCTAGCTCCACTACATAGATTGTTACGAAAAGGAGTAGAGTGGAACTGGTCATGTGAACAAGAACGAGCTTATCGCCAATCAAAACAACTGTTAGTGTCAGCCACAGTGTTAACACATTTCGATCCACGGCAAGAGTCCGTCGTAACTTGTGATGCTTCGTCGTACGGTTTAGGTGCTGTATAGGCTCAGAAAGGAAAGGATGGAAAAGAACATCCAGTAGCATTTGCTCGAGAACATTGATGAAAGCGGAGAGGAATTATGCACAGGTAAGAAGCATTGGCAGTAATTTTTTTTGTCTACAAAGGTTTCGCCAATATGTGTTTGGTAGAGAGTTTGTGCTAGTCTCAGACCATAACCACTGGCAGGATTGTTTGGGGAAATATGCCTCTACCGCCAATGGCATCAGCGAGAATTCATGGATGGGCCATGATCCTATCAGGTTACAGTTATAAGTTGCGACACAAACCAGGCCGGGACATCGGTAATGCAGACGCCTGCAGTCGATTACCCTTACAACTATCGTCGACAACTGAGGAAGAACAACCAGAGACAATTCAATTTTTACAGCAACTGGAATCGTCACCAGTATTGGCAAAAGATGTTATAAGATGGACAGAACAAGACTCTATGCTGTCTAGGGTACAATATTATGTTCATCATGGTTGGCCCCATAAACCACTAATTAAAGTGTTAACTCCTTACTGGCGAAGAGCAAGTGAATTATCTATAGAAGAGGAATGCGTATTATGGGGGTACAGGATGATCGTACCACCAGATGGACGCCACGACGAAAATTACGGTGAAAAGTTAACAAAAAATTTCTCAACTCATGGAATTCCTGAAAAACTGGTATCAGACAATGGGTCAGTATTCACCAGTCAACAGTTTACCGATTTTGTAAAATCGAATGGAATAGACCACATTAAAACAGCACCGTATCATCCGTCAAGTAATGGGCTGGCGGAAAGAGCAGTACAAGTATTGAAGAAAGGACTGTCCCTAGCAAAACAAGGAACACTGACATATCGCTTGACACAAGTGTTGTTCAGCTACCGGATTACACCGCATTCCACGACAGGAATATCGCTTGTGGAATTATTAATGGGTCACAAATTACGGTCACGTTTAGATTTGTTACACCCCAACTTGGAGCAAACAGTACAGAAAAAGCAATGGCAACAGAAACAATTCTACAAGGGTAACCGAAATAGAATGATAGACCTTTACAACGGGGTGAGAGTCTACTTGCGCAATTACAACAGAGGTCGCCCTTGGGTAGCTGGTGTGGTTCAGTCCAAAACAGGCCCCCTATCATACACTACCAAACTGGAGGATGGGAGGGTAGTCAAATGACAATTAGATCAGATTCGAAAACCTTACAATTGGAAAGACATGAAGGAGGTGAACCAGAAGACCTACTGGCGGAACCAATACATCCAATGGATAAACCATGTTCAAGAGCAATGGTACTGGTATTGCCGGGAAGACCCGAAGAGTAGGTTGTCGCACCAGACTTACCAGAACAACAACAAGATGGAGTTGATAAACAAATAGAACAGGACGCGATGGCATCATCGCCGGAGATTAGCACAGGACCAGAAGACTTAGAGACACATGTGGAACCAACTACAGCATCAAAGCTACATGCCAGCAAAGGAGTGACTCCAATCCGCCGTTCCAGCAGAAGGAGAAAGGCACCTGACAGACTGAATTTTTAGTAGATTAGACTATTGTGTTGTACTATATACCTCTTAATTGTTAATACCAGTCACATAGTCGGGGGGTGGGGGGGGGTTGATGTAGTAGATACATCCGAGAAATTGCATTGTGTTAGTTCAGTCATTGACCGGCATTTAGGACTAGCCAGTCATTCTTGAAATAGATCGCCTTGAGTGAACAGTAAGACCAGTTGAGTGTGTGCTAAGGACGCAGTTAGTTGTGACACAACCATAGACAATTAAATTTTTACAGCAACTGCAATTGTCACCAGTATTGGCAAAAGATGTAGAAGATGGACAGAACAAGACCCTATACTGTCTAGGGTACAAGCATGTGAATTATCTACGTAAAGAAGAGGGATGCATATTAAGGGGGTACAGGGTGATTGTACCACCACAAGGGTAACAACGAGTTTTGGAGGAGTTACATGCTGGTCATCCTGGTGTGGCACGGATGAAAGGCTTAGCCAGAGCAATAGTCTGGTGGCCTGGACTGGATGGAGACATCGAATGCAAGGTCCAAAGTTGTTCTCGTTGTCAAGAAACAAGGAATGCACCACCAAAAGCTCCATTGCATCCCTGGTAGTGGCCCCATCAGCCGTGGATGAGGGTGCACGTGGACTACGCTAAACCCTTGCTAGAAAAAATGTTTATTGTATTCATTGACGCACACTTGAAGTGATTGAAGTCGAACCTGTAGAATCAGCGACTACAAAAACTACGGTGGAAAGTTAAGAAAATTTCTTAACTCATGGAATTCCTGAAAAACTGGTATTAAACAATGGGTCAGTATTCACCAGTCAAGAATTTACCAATTTTGTAAAATCGAATGGCACAGACCACATTAAAAGCAGCACCTTATCATCCGTCAAGTAATGGGCTGGCGGAAAGAGCAGTACAAGTATTAAAGAAAGGACTATCACTAGCAAAACAAGAAACATTGACATATCGCTTGACACAAGTGTTGTTCAGCTACCGGATTACACCGCATTCCACGGCAGGAATATCGCATGAGGAATTATTAATGGATTACAAACTACAGTCACGTTTAGATTTGTTACACCCCAACTTGGAGCAAATGGTACACAAAAGCAATCGCAACAGAAACATTTCTACAAGGGTAACCGCAATAGAATGATAGACCTTTACAATGGAGTGAGAGTCTACGTGCACAATTACAACAGAGGTCGTCCTTGGTAGATGGTGTAGTTCAGTCGTAAACAGGCCCCTTATTATACACTATCAAACTGGAAGATGGGAAGGTAGTCAAACGACATTCAAATCAGATTCGGAAAACCTTACAATCAGAAACACATGAAAGAGGTAAACCAGAATACCTACTAGTGGAACCAATGCATCCACAGGATAAACCATGTTCAAGAGTAATGGTACTGGTATCGCTGGGGAACTTGAACAGTGGCATGTCGCACCAGACTTACCGAGCAACAAAAAGATGGAGTTGACAAACAAATAAAACCATTGCCGAAGATTAGCACAGGACCAGAAGACTCAGAGATACACGTGCAACCAACTGGAGCATCAAAACTACATGCCATGCAACAAAGGAGTGACTCCAGTCGCCCTTCCAGCAAAAGAAGAATGGCACCAGACAGACTGAATTTTTAGTAGATTAGACTATTGTGTTGTACTGCATCCCTCTTAATTGTTAATATCAGTCACATAGTCAGGGGAAAAAGATGTAGTATATAAATCCGGGAACTCGTATTGTGTACATTTCAGTCATTGACCAGCATTTATGACTACCCAGTCATTCTTGAAATAGATCGACTGTTAAATCTAAATTGTTGTACTGTTACTGATGGCTTCAGGTTGAAATGTTCTGTCAATGTCTGTAGTATTTCGTCGACTGACTTATCTTTAGGCTTCCACTAAACTTCCTAGACTTCGATACGTGCGACCTCCAATCACGCTTACTAGAATAGCTCTTTGTCTATCAGCGTCGTCTATGCCATTTGCTGCAAAGTATTGTTCTAACCTTTCTGCGTAAAGTGGTCATTCTTCCTTCGATTCGTCAAACTCTGCTATTTGTACAAATACTGCCATCATCCTCGTCGCCAGATGTCACAAGTAACTGCGTCCTTAGGAAGCGTTCAACAGGTCTTGCTGTAAACTCAAGTCGATCTATTTCAAGAATGACTGGCTAGTCTTAAATGACGGTCAATGACTGAAACGTAACACAATACAAGTTCCCAGGTGTATGTACTACAGTTAGTCTACTAAAGACAACATTTATCATATTCACATCAGAAAGCCGCAAACTTGCCAACTACATGCATGCCACACTTACCATCCATAATTAAGACTAAATCATCCAACACTCTAGTTTAATCTTACAACGTAAATAAGTTAATGACTAACTAAAATGGTTACGGATTTTATTGTACAAGTACAATCTACAATGTGAAATGCAACTAATTTATTAGTAAGTCACTTTTGATTAGGAAATGATGACAAATCATCTATAAACTTAATTTGCTGCAAGTTGTCAAGTGTATTCCTACGCTTGCTAGGATTATTCTTAGAGTATCGAGGCATTACTCATAGCAACGGGTTGTCAAGTCAATACAACAACGACTGAATACACCTAGCAACACCTCTGTATTGCAATGGTACAGGGACTTTCACTGTTCTCTGTTCTTCCTTTGGGGAGTTGACATGTCCATCAATCAAGAACACACGTCACTTCACAGGTCCATCACTGAGTACAGTCATGTACATAATATACATGAATGTAAAATGAGATATTTTCTTTGAAGTTTGCAGGCGAATTGTACAGTTTATTTCACATAATACCCTGCGGTTTTCAGTTAGTACCATGTGGTTTTGTTCAGTATAATTGCTTTATTGGGCACAAGGCAAAAATTACAGAACAACACAATCTACTTCCAATTATATTCCAAAAGGTAAATTTACTACCACATTTCCAAAAAAGGTGCCCTTCTCCTTTTTCCTTGAGTTTAGTCCCTCCAGTTTCAGTATAATTGACATATTGGCAGCTGCTGATAGTCATCTGTGATTTTGAATTATCTTGGTCTTCGTTGCTTTGGGAGGGCTTGCAGTTTTTCTTATACCAGTATATCATGACTGCATGGCACAAGGACTTTGGGAGTACAGAATTGCTTCTGTTTCCAGTTTGTCTCATGATGAGTTGTTCATCCACATTTTGGTTAAACAATTCTGTAAGAACAAAAAACTGTCATGGCCCAATCTTCAACACATGCCTGGAATTGTCATACGGGCACCGGACAAGACTAGCGCGAGAGAGTCTGGGGACGAGGCTAAGTGTAAACACGTTTGCAGTTTCGAAAAACTTGATCTTGTCGAGCATGCTGATACGCCGCGCACGTCTCTAGCGTCGATATGGGCATGGAAAATTGTCACTGACTGCTTAGGGAACTTGTCTACTAGTGCTAAGTTACCAACTAAAGCTATTACAATCGATTTTGTGATTTGCATTGGCTTGGATTAGAAAGTAGCCCGGATAAACAGCGGGGCGCTAGAGGGTTAATTAATGATAGCTTGCTTGTGTTGTACTCTGTCCATGCATAGAAATGTTGTACAGCTAACATATTAGACCAAACACAAGCACTCTATGTTGCTCTAGCACTTCACCGCAAAGCCAGCAAACCCCACTCCAATGCCCACGCCCACGTTTGAAACAACCACGCCCATAAATACTGCCATTTAGCCACACCTACACCACCACGCCTTTGAGATATTCTGGGGAGAACACGGCCCGCATGTATGGTCTAAGTCGGATAAACAGCCTGTTCTCAGGGACTATGCGGCTGTAACTCCCTCAAGAGAACTTCTGAGAGAACTTCTGAAGCGCTGTTGGTTTTGGGCTCGACTGCATCAGCGCTTCCTGGGCTTGTTCTTGAGGGAGTTACAGCCGCATTATGCCATGGTCCCCTCGGTCAGAGTATCTATCCTATACGTAAATAAAATTAGTGGTATCACTCTCTAGTTATGACAGTCACAAGTAATATTACCATTTACCTGTATTTGGTACACTTCCTATACCACAATTGCTTAGATCCAATCTCAACACGTTCAGTCCATTCCATACGTTGTTGGGAAGACACAACAATCTCTTGTTACCAGATAAATTCAATCTTCGTAAATGTTTCCACTGTAAACATGAAAATGTGGGAAATACATCTAGTCTGATTTCTGACAAATCCAGCTCTTCTAGATCATGAAGATCATTCCATTCAGCTGGCAGCTGCTGTATGTTACACCTACTCAATCTTAACTTTTTCAACTTGGTAAGACCTGTACATGAGAATGGCTGAAGATTTTCGTTCCATGACAAATCCAGGTCTTCTAGATCATGAAGATCATTCAATTCAGCTGGCAGCTGCTGTATGTTACACTCACTCAAATTTAACTTTTTCAACTTGGTAAGACCTGTACATGAGAATGGCTGAAGATTTTTGTTCCCTGACAAATTCAGCTCTTCTAGATCATGAAGATCATTCCATTCAGCTGGCAGCTGCTGTATGTTACAGCTAATCAAATTTAACTTTTTCAACTTGGTAAGACCTGTACATGAGAATGGCTGAAGATTTTTGTTCCCTGACAAATTCAGCTCTTCTAGATCATGAAGATCATTCCATTCAGCTGGCAGCTGCTGTATGTTACAACAACGCAAATTTAACTTTTTCAACTTGGCAAGACCTGTACATGAGAATGTCTGAAGATTTTCGTTCCATGACAAATCCAGCTCTTCTAGATCATGAAGATCATTCCATTCAGCTGGCAGCTGCTGTATGTTACAGCTAATCAAATTTAACTTTTTCAACTTGGTAAGACCTGTACATGAGAATGTCTGAAGATTTTTGTTCCGTGACAAATCCAGCTCTTCTAGATCATGAAGATCATTCCATTCAGCTGGCAGCTGCTGTATGTTACAGCTAATCAAATTTAACTTTTTCAACTTGGTAAGACCTGTACATGAGAATGTCTGAAGATTTTTGTTCCGTGACAAATCCAGCTCTTCTAGATCATGAAGATCATTCCATTCAGCTGGCAGCTGCTGTATGTTACAGCTAATCAAATTTAACTTTTTCAACTTGGTAAGACCTGTACATGAGAATGTCTGAAGATTTTTGTTCCGTGGCAAATCCAGCTCTTCTAGATCATGAAGATCATTCCATTCAGCTGGCAGCTGCTGTATGTTACAACAACGCAAATTTAACTTTTTCAACTTGGCAAGACCTGTACATGAGAATGTCTGAAGATTTTCGTTCCCTGACAAATCCAGCTCTTCTAGATCATGAAGATCATTCCATTCAGCTGGCAGCTGCTGTATGTTACAGCTAATCAAATTTAACTTTTTCAACTTGGTAAGACCTGTACATGAGAATGGCTGAAGATTTTCGTTCTCTGACAAATCCAGCTCTTCTAGATCATGAAGATCATTCCATTCAGCTGGCAGCTGCTGTATGTTACAGCACTTCAATTTTAACTTTTTCAACTTGGTAAGACCTGTACATGAGAATGTCTGAAGATTTTCGTTCTCTGACAAATCCAGCTCTTCTAGATCATGAAGATCATTCCATTCAGCTGGCAGCTGCTGTATGTTACACCAACGCAAATTTAACTTTTTCAACTTGGTAAGACCTGCACATGAGAATGGCTGAAGATTTTCGTTCCATGACAAATCCAGCTCTTCTAGATCATGAAGATCATTCCATTCAGCTGGCAGCTGCTGTATGTTACAGCTAATCAAATTTAACTTTTTCAACTTGGTAAGACCTGTACATGAGAATGGCTGAAGATTTTCGTTCTCTGACAAATCCAGCTCTTCTAGATCATGAAGATCATTCCATTCAGCTGGCAGCTGCTGTATGTTACAGCTAATCAATTTTAACTTTTTCAACTTGGTAAGACCTGTACATGAGAATGTCTGAAGGTTTTCGTTCGATGACAAATCCAGCTCTTCTAGATCATGAAGATCATTCCATTCAGCCGGCAGCTGCTGTATGTTACAGCTAATCAAATTTAACTTTTTCAACTTGGTAAGACCTGTACATGAGAATGGCTGAAGATTTTTGTTCCCTGACAAATCCAGCTCTTCTAGATTGTGAAGATAATTCCATTCAGCTGGCAGCTGCTGTATGTTACAGCTAATCAAATTTAACTTTTTCAACTTGGTAAGACCTGTACATGAGAATGGCTGAAGATTTTCGTTCCATGACAAATCCAGCTCTTCTAGATCATGAAGATCATTCCACTCAGCTGGCAGCTGCTGTATGTTACACCTCCTCAATTTTAACTTTTTCAACTTGGTAAGACCTGTACATGAGAATGGCTGAAGATTTTCGTTCCGTGACAAATCCAGCTCTTCTAGATCATGAAGATCATTCCACTCAGCTGGCAGCTGCTGTATGTTACAGCTAATCAATTTTAACTTTTTCAACTTGGTAAGACCTGTACATGAGAATGGCTGAAGATTTTCGTTCCGTGACAAATCCAGCTCTTCTAGATCATGAAGATCATTCCATTCAGCTGGCAGCTGCTGTATGTTACAACTAATCAAAGTTAACTTTTTCAACTTGGTAAGACCTGTACATGAGAATGTCTGAAGATTTTTGTTCAATGACAAATCCAGCTCTTCTAGATCATGAAGATCATTCCATTCAGCTGGCAGCTGCTGTATGTTACAGCTAATCAATTTTAACTTTTTCAACTTGGTAAGACCTGTACATGGGAATGTCTGAAGATTTTCGTTCCATGACAAATCCAGCTCTTCTAGATCATGAAGATCATTCCATTCAGCTGGCAGCTGCTGTATGTTACAGCTAATCAATTTTAACTTTTTCAACTTGGTAAGACCTGTACATGAGAATGGTTGAAGATTTTCGTTCCGTGACAAATCCAGCTCTTCTAGATCATGAAGATCATTCCATTCAGCTGGCAGCTGCTGTATGTTACAACTAATCAAAGTTAACTTTTTCAACTTGGTAAGACCTGTACATGAGAATGTCTGAAGATTTTTGTTCAATGACAAATGCAGCTCTTCTAGATCATGAAGATCATTCCATTCAGCTGGCAGCTGCTGTATGTTACAGCTAATCAATTTTAACTTTTTCAACTTGGTAAGACCTGTACATGGGAATGTCTGAAGATTTTCGTTCCATGACAAATCCAGCTCTTCTAGATCATGAAGATCATTCCATTCAGCTGGCAGCTGCTGTATGTTACAGCTAATCAATTTTAACTTTTTCAACTTGGTAAGACCTGTACATGAGAATGGCTGAAGATTTTCGTTCCGTGACAAATCCAGCTCTTCTAGATCATGAAGATCATTCCATTCAGCTGGCAGCTGCTGTATGTTACAACTAATCAAAGTTAACTTTTTCAACTTGGTAAGACCTGTACATGAGAATGGCTGAAGATTTTCGTTCCCTGACAAATCCAGCTCTTCTAGATCATGAAGATCATTCCACTGAGCTGGCAGCTGCTGTATGTTACAGCTAATCAAATATAACTTTTTCAACTTGGTAAGACCTGTACATGAGAATGGCTGAAGATTTTCGTTCCCTGACAAATCCAGCTCTTCTAGATCATGAAGATCATTCCATTCAGCTGGCAGCTGCTGTATGTTACAACTAATCAAAGTTAACTTTTTCAACTTGGTAAGACCTGTACATGAGAATGTCTGAAGATTTTTGTTCAATGACAAATGCAGCTCTTCTAGATCATGAAGATCATTCCATTCAGCTGGCAGCTGCTGTATGTTACAGCTAATCAATTTTAACTTTTTCAACTTGGTAAGACCTGTACATGGGAATGTCTGAAGATTTTCGTTCCATGACAAATCCAGCTCTTCTAGATCATGAAGATCATTCCATTCAGCTGGCAGCTGCTGTATGTTACAGCTAATCAATTTTAACTTTTTCAACTTGGTAAGACCTGTACATGAGAATGGCTGAAGATTTTCGTTCCCTGACAAATCCAGCTCTTCTAGATCATGAAGATCATTCCACTCAGCTGGCAGCTGCTGTATGTTACAGCTAATCAAATTTAACTTTTTCAACTTGGTAAGACCTGTACATGAGAATGGCTGAAGATTTTCGTTCCGTGACAAATCCAGCTCTTCTAGATCATGAAGATCATTCCACTCAGCTGGCAGCTGCTGTATGTTACAGCTAATCAAATTTAACTTTTTCAACTTGGTAAGGCCTGTACATGAGAATGGCTGAAGATTTTCGTTCCATGACAAATCCAGCTCTTCTAGATCATGAAGATCATTCAATTCAGCTGGCAGCTGCTGTATGTTACAACTAATCAAAGTTAAATTTTTCAACTTGGTAAGACCTGTACATGAGAATGGCTGAAGATTTTCGTTCCATGACAAATCCAGCTCTTCTAGATCATGAAGATCATTCCACTCAGCTGGCAGCTGCTGTATGTTACAGCTAATCAATTTTAACTTTTTCAACTTGGTAAGACCTGTACATGAGAATGGCTGAAGATTTTCGTTCCCTGACAAATCCAGCTCTTCTAGATCATGAAGATCATTCCACTCAGCTGGCAGCTGCTGTATGTTACAGCTAATCAAATTTAACTTTTTCAACTTGGTAAGGCCTGTACATGAGAATGGCTGAAGATTTTTGTTCCATGACAAATCCAGCTCTTCTAGATCATGAAGATCATTCCATTCAGCTGGCAGCTGCTGTATGTTACAACTAATCAAAGTTAAATTTTTCAACTTGGTAAGACCTGTACATGAGAATGGCTGAAGATTTTCGTTCCCTGACAAATCCAGCTCTTCTAGATCATGAAGATCATTCCACTCAGCTGGCACCTGCTGTATGTTACAACAACGCAAATTTAACTTTTTCAACTTGGCAAGACCTGTACATGAGAATGTCTGAAGATTTTCGTTCCCTGACAAATCCAGCTCTTCTAGATCATGAAGATCATTCCATTCAGCTGGCAGCTGCTGTATGTTACAGCTAATCAAATTTAACTTTTTCAACTTGGTAAGACCTGTACATGAGAATGGCTGAAGATTTTTGTTCCATGACAAATCCAGCTCTTCTAGATTGTGAAGATAATTCCATTCAGCTGGCAGCTGCTGTATGTTACAGCTAATCAAATTTAACTTTTTCAACTTGGTAAGACCTGTACATGAGAATGGCTGAAGATTTTCGTTCCATGACAAATCCAGCTCTTCTAGATCATGAAGATCATTCCACTCAGCTGGCAGCTGCTGTATGTTACAGCTAATCAATTTTAACTTTTTCAACTTGGTAAGACCTGTACATGAGAATGGCTGAAGATTTTCGTTCCCTGACAAATCCAGCTCTTCTAGATCATGAAGATCATTCCACTCAGCTGGCAGCTGCTGTATGTTACAGCTAATCAATTTTAACTTTTTCAACTTGGTAAGACCTGTACATGAGAATGGCTGAAGATTTTCGTTCCCTGACAAATCCAGCTCTTCTAGATCATGAAGATCATTCAATTCAGCTGGCAGCTGCTGTATGTTACAACTAATCAAAGTTAACTTTTTCAACTTGGTAAGACCTGTACATGAGAATGTCTGAAGATTTTTGTTCAATGACAAATGCAGCTCTTCTAGATCATGAAGATCATTCCATTCAGCTGGCAGCTGCTGTATGTTACAGCTAATCAATTTTAACTTTTTCAACTTGGTAAGACCTGTACATGAGAATGGCTGAAGATTTTCGTTCCGTGACAAATCCAGCTCTTCTAGATCATGAAGATCATTCAATTCAGCTGGCAGCTGCTGTATGTTACAACTAATCAAAGTTAACTTTTTCAACTTGGTAAGACCTGTACATGAGAATGTCTGAAGATTTTTGTTCAATGACAAATGCAGCTCTTCTAGATCATGAAGATCATTCCATTCAGCTGGCAGCTGCTGTATGTTACAGCTAATCAATTTTAACTTTTTCAACTTGGTAAGACCTGTACATGGGAATGTCTGAAGATTTTCGTTCCATGACAAATCCAGCTCTTCTAGATCATGAAGATCATTCCATTCAGCTGGCAGCTGCTGTATGTTACAGCTAATCAATTTTAACTTTTTCAACTTGGTAAGACCTGTACATGAGAATGGCTGAAGATTTTCGTTCCGTGACAAATCCAGCTCTTCTAGATCATGAAGATCATTCCATTCAGCTGGCAGCTGCTGTATGTTACAACTAATCAAAGTTAACTTTTTCAACTTGGTAAGACCTGTACATGAGAATGTCTGAAGATTTTTGTTCAATGACAAATGCAGCTCTTCTAGATCATGAAGATCATTCAATTCAGCTGGCAGCTGCTGTATGTTACAACTAATCAAAGTTAACTTTTTCAACTTGGTAAGACCTGTACATGAGAATGTCTGAAGATTTTTGTTCAATGACAAATGCAGCTCTTCTAGATCATGAAGATCATTCAATTCAGCTGGCAGCTGCTGTATGTTACAGCTAATCAATTTTAACTTTTTCAACTTGGTAAGACCTGTACATGGGAATGTCTGAAGATTTTCGTTCCATGACAAATCCAGCTCTTCTAGATCATGAAGATCATTCCATTCAGCTGGCAGCTGCTGTATGTTACACCAACGCAAATTTAACTTTTTCAACTTGGTAAGACCTGTACATGAGAATGGCTGAAGATTTTCGTTCCGTGACAAATCCAGCTCTTCTAGATCATGAAGATCATTCCATTCAGCTGGGAGCTGCTGTATGTTACACTTACTCAAATTTAACTTTTTCAACTTGGTAAGACCTGTACATGAGAATGGCTGAAGATTTTCGTTCCGTGACAAATCCAGCTCTTCTAGATCATGAAGATCATTCCATTCAGCTGGCAGCTGCTGTATGTTACACTTCCTCAATTTTAACTTTTTCAACTTGGTAAGACCTGTACATAAGAATGTCTCAAGATTTCTGTTCCATGACAAATCCAGCTCTTCTAGATCATTCAAGAGTGTTGCCTCTCTTATCATCTCTGTGTTGCAATATTTGAAGGACTGCAGATTGTTGCGTGCTAGATTCACTTTGCACAGTTTCACATTGTTGCAGATCATAGACAAAGTTGCTTGTGTCAAACCACATGCCACCATTTCCACTTCCACAAGAGTACTGGGCAGTTGACATGACATTAGCTCATCAAACAGCAATGGATTGCGACGGTTGCCACACACAGACAAAACCTTAAGACATGGAAGAAGAGAAACAACAGTAGGGACCTCCTGGAGACCAATGGGTGTAAGCCGCGGTGAGAAGTAGGAAGTTCTGGAATTGTGGTAATCACTTGTATGCAAATGAATTTCTTCTAGTTTCCTCAGTTTGGCAATGCCTTCGGGTATAGAGTGTATGTCGTCTGTACAAAGTTTCAATACCTCCAGTCCGCTCGTCTCACATATTTCTTCAGGAAATGCAAACAACTTTGCATCTAGAAGATCCAATTCCAGTCTCTTTTGCTTGTTAACCTTCGGCGAAAACTCTTCCATCTGACTAGTTCGCCGACTGACCGCCGCAACGGGAGGAAACGCCATGCTTAGTAATCATGTGACTCGTGAACTCGAGGGGAAGGGTCGCAACACAAGTCACGTGCTAGTTAGCATGACGTCATGACGTCATCAGTACTAAATGATATCTCCTTTGGAGTGTACAATACTGCGCTGCAGATATGCTATATGTATCTGTTTGTTCCGTACATGTCCGTTTATTTGTGTGTTTATTTGTCTGTTTATCCGCTTGTTTGTTTGTCTGTTTTTCTATCTATTCATTTTTGTTTTTTCCTAGGCTTGATTGATTGATATAATCAACTTTGACGTTGCAATTTTAGACTTGTGATACAAATAGAATCCGTCTGCCTCTCTCAAACTTGAAATTACTTAAACCACCTACAGATTAGACATTGCATGGCCATGAATGTAACGACTTCAGGTTCACACTACATTGTACATCCAGTCTTTACCCATGACCCCATTCTCGAGCTCGATTTTCTGTTATATTCTAAAATTTCCAAGTATTACTGGGAGTCTCCGGCACTAGCTAAGGCATTAGCTTTCTGCACGACTAGACATGCAGACATTCGATCGTTTCCTCCAGTAACAGACGAACTCAGAGTAGTTGTTTTCCCTTCGCTGTTCACAGTTCCTTGCTATGGACACAACAGTATTGGGGTATCTTTCTGCTTTCTGTCCCATCTCCAAAATGTTCAAAGACGGGATGAACTCGAGTGTTGGGCTAGTGGTATACCTTCACTGGACAGGGCTGGCTTAGCATCCTCCTTCGCTCCTTCCTTATTGAACCTGCAAATCCATCGATATCTTATTCTGCAGATTTTGATAAGGCTCCAGCACTCGACAGATGAGTGAAGGCTACATCTAAATCAACGTTCGATCCCTCTGACATCAGTGTGCATCTGTCTCTTGGTTTTTCTGTGATGAGTCTGTCTGTCTGTCTGTCTGTCTGTCAATCACATATATTAGATCTTTTATCTATGATACATTTTGCAATGCAGGGTACTACGTACTGTCTAGCTACTAGTAGTGTTCATCAACTAAACTAAGCTAAAATTGAGACTCGTGTAAAACAAAATGAGGACTACACTTAAAAACTACAGTGTACAAGCAAAGCCTCCAGTACCAGCTAGTGGCTAGAGTACTGGGTGGCAAAGTAGCCTCGGCCTCCCAGACCCGTGTAGCGCCGATTCAAAATCAGGTCTGGGATGGCACGTCTCTTCTCAATATATTACGGTTGGTCCTAGGACCAGCATTAGTGTTCAGTTTCATAATGCATACCTTCCCAATTACAGCTGAAGACATCTCATGCATATCTGCTGTCTACCAAAGACTACACTGTACACAAACGACGACTTGTAGTGCGCTCGTCACGCAAACTCACATCCCTACACGTCGTGGTTTGTGTTCTGCGCCTGTCAACGGCAATAATGACACCTAGTAAAGCCGTTTGTTCGAACCGATGCTTAGTGCAAATTGCTCTGGCAGTCTTTATTGTAAATGTTCATTTACTTTTCCAGCTCCAACTCGAGTTAGCTCAAGAAGAATGACTTTAAGTTATTTAGCATTGCAGCATTGTAATTGGCGATTGAAGTGAGCCTTTCTCTTGTCATGTCAATTGAAGTCGCAATATATTGTATTTATTCCAAGGCGTGCATACAGGCCAAAAAGACCACGTAACGAGTTTGTGACGTCATTGTCCGTTTGGTGTATTATGTACTCCCACTTCTGCAGCCAAACTACGACCATGAAACAAGACATATAGATATATCCTACATCTATCTGTACATTCATTCTGTATGGTCTTATCTACTCTACACTATACATCTCACTTCATTCGCAAGACCAATGACTACCACATCATTGCTGCCTGTACTTTCTGAGTCGATCGCTCTACAGCCTGTACACCCTTTGTAGCCGTATTCCTCGTTTGCTTTATTTCATCCACGTTTGCTTTTATTACAAAAACAGCTTCCCTCGTTGCCTTCTTTGTAAGTCCAGCAGCCGTGCATAGATCCCAGCTTTGATCCTGTAGCTTCACAAGCTCCTCATATAGTCCACATAAAAGGCTTTCAGCTATGGGACATACACTGAGAACACGTTCAGCTGTGCTTACAACCTGGAAAACAAACAGTCAAATATGCTCGATGTGAGCTCCTGTGGTTTAGGTGTTTACTTCATTTTGATATATTTCAATAGCTGTCCACACTTGTAGTACAACTTCTTTTTCGATTTGACTGGAAACGATGAGTTGGGGAAACAATACCTCTTGATCCAACTGAAACACAAAATTATGATTATCGTTAGAGTCTGGTGGCTACTTGTCTGGCTTGGATTTTTGTTGATCTGTTTGTCAATGCATGTGTTGATGCATTTAGTTACATGATTGTTCACGTGTCCGTCCATGTTTATGTCATACAATGTACGTCCACAAGTGTAACCAAAGTCAAATACCGCAGTGTTTCTCTTGGTGTCTGCCTGTCTGTCTATTATTTGTCTGTCCATCTACCATTCTGTCCATTCATCTGTCTGTCTGTCTGTCTGGCCATCTACCATTCTGTCCATTCGTTGGTCTGTCTGTCTGTCAGTACATTTTGATATAAAGTCCAATTTCATGTAGCTGACTAATACATAACCTTCATATGCTGATCACCAATTGCTTTCTTCAAGGCAGTAATACAATCTTCCAAAGTAGGTTGACCTCCTAGTCCAATGTCAGCCACAGCACATTGCTTTCTGAAGCGGCTGAGAGCCGAGTTGAACTTGGACACAGCCCATTCGATGTCAGTAATTCCTTGCTCACTTTGCTCAAACAGCTGATCAAACTAAAGCAACAAACAGCAATATTTTAGACACATAACACAAGGTAGTACTCTAAAAACAAATAACATTCAGTTAACGTATGTCACACCAACTAAGTTAGACATTGGTCTAGTTGTCGAATGTCTATAGTTGTCAACTTTCAATGAACTATATCAATCTCTCAATATTGTATTGCAGGGATGCATCTCTCAATTGTTTATATTCTAGAATTGTCAACACTACATACAAGTACACTAAATGAAAGACTCAAGAAAAGCAACACAATACAACACAACACAACCTAAGCCACTCCCGCACACACACACACACACACACACACACACACACACACACACACACACACACACACACACTGCTATCTAGACATTCAAGTAACCAAGTGATGTGCATTAATACTACTGTTTGGTTCTGGATGTTCTTTGCTTATTAATTGTTGCTGAACTTTGTTCAAGTGAATTACAAGACATCCCCTCCACTATAGTCTGAAATCGGCTGGTGATGTTTGTAGGCATTGTTGTGATAAAATAGATGCTTTGACTATAATACACTGCTCACAGACTACTTACTATATAGTACACTGGATTGAAGGGATGCATCTCTTAATATGTTAGACTACCATATAAGACAAAATATTGACAAAAAGATACCAATTGTATTTCTTCTGTGAACGGTTTTCCTAAGCTTCCTTCTCTATTGTCACATTCGGAATCACTCAGTGACTGTCTACTATACTCGCTGCTGGATAGAATAGGTACAACAAAAAGTCTGATTTTTGTCTGGTATCGTACCTGTACGTTGCTACGATACCTGGCACATGTAGTTGATGACCTCTTGTTGTCTTAAGCAAAAAACATTGGTGAATTCTATACAGACGGCATCTCATAACACCGCCAATTTGCCAACATAAATTCTTGCAATATTTTGTCTTATCTTCAGACCCATTTATAGAGACAAACAGAGAGCAACTAGCATGTACTAGGCCAATGCACAAACAATAATGTGGCACCAATAATAGTAAGCTAGTACAACGTGTAACACTATATGATTGTATTGGAGGAATGCATCTCACAATACATGTTTGAAATCATGTATTTGATAAATGAGGAGCAACTCACTACTATCTGACCATCGCACTTAACAAAAATGCGGCACCAAAAAAGAAATAGTCAAAGCTCTAACAAGTAAGGTATGACTAAAATAGCTAGACTACAATAAACAGAACTAAAGATTGTTTCTGGCTAGCCATATTTTAAAGATTCTTCAATGGTCACTTTTATGATGGTTGACATCAGTTGATGTTGATGACGTGGAGAAATAGAGATAACATCAAGAAAGGGAAGAAAACTCGGTGCATCAATATAGCCTCTAGATCCAATATGAATGTTGAGTTGGTTACAGGTAAAGCCTTTTGACTGGATGGTCATGATAAAGTCCGTATACCATTCAGATTGTCTTGTTTGCGTCAAAGTTTTAAAAGAGATTGTTAGTTCTATAACATAAAATTTGAGTGTATAATTATTCCAAATCAACATGTCAGGCCTTTGTGCAGTACAAATGATGTCAGATGGAAATTTTGCTTCACGCCCTTTTAAGTCGGCAAAGATGTTGAATTGATGTGGTAGATGGTTAATAGCCGCATTATAGAGCAGACTGAGAACAGAGTCGTGACGTTGATTGTAATGATGACATTGTAAGAGGACTGGGCAATTATTGAGAACATGAAAAGGTTTGACATTGATGACATAGAGGACATTTATCACAAGAACGTTTACTCCACAGGACGAGATTAGCATTTGAAGGGAGGGTATCAGAGACAATATTTGCTCAGACATCAGATGCACAGTTTTCCAGACAGAAGATGGAGCCCTGGACATGTAGATTTTGAGTTCTGGCAAGAAACTGTTTGATGTTCCTCCTTTATTAGTGTTTTGGTGATGTCACTCAATTTCGCAGCAGAAGCATCTGGTACCTCAGATAGTGACTTTGCTGCTTCTCTAATAGCAGAAAATCTGTTGCCATACAAATTATTATAAGCTTGTTTGGTGGCCAAAGAGCGGACGCAGTTGTCATGTGAGGATAAGAGGCGAGCAGATTTGAAGACTGGAGGGAGATGGAGGACGTTGTCAAACGGGGTAAGCCAAGACTAGCATTTTGTGGGAGGAGGTAGAAGATGGTAGTACAGGCTGAGCAACAAAGTTTATACCACTTCTTGAGGTAAGATGTAACAATTCGATCTAATTCAGATTACAGCCAGCTTGGTGAAAGAAGAGACAAGTACCACGACAATCTTGGGAAGATTCCATTTTGGTATAATTTTAGTTTCCATCGGCAACTAACAGGACAATTATCCATTTTCTGCAGCAAAGTCTTTTAGACTATTGTATCGAAGGGATGCATCTCACAATACACTAGACTATTGTATTGGAAGAATGCATCTCACAATACACTACATTATTGTATTGGAGGGATGCATCTCACAATACACTAAAAGTACTGTATTAGAGGGATGCATCTCAAACCATTGTATTGGAGGGATGCATCTTACAGTACACAAGACTACTGTATTGGAAGGATGCATCTCACAATATACTACACTATTGTATTGGAGGGATGCATCTCACAATACACGGTCAAACCCATTTATTGAAATAAATAAACAAATGGGGAGCAGCTAGCAACCCCTGTCCAACACGGTTAACAATCCCGTGGCGACATATGGGACAGCAGCTAAGAGCTCTAGACTAGCTACAACGAAGTTGGCTAGCACAGCAAGACTAAAGTAAAAGAGAAGACTAAGTTAACCATTAATTAAACACAGTAACAAGGCTATGAACTGTTCCTCTTGATCCAGATTTTAAATGACTCTTCCATGACAGTCTTGATAATCTGAAGACACATGTTCTCCTTTGTCCTAGCTGGTATACGTAGTTCCGTGCACAAAGAATTCAAATTGGCATTATGAATAAAACCTCTCGATCCAACGAGAAGGTTAAATTGCTTTACGAGATATCTCTTTTCTGACAGAGACTGCACTAGGTCGTAATATCTTGCAGTTTTTCTTTCGTCAGCTGCATCGAAGTTGGACTCATGACAGACAGTAAGTTCTACTAGGTAAATTCTCTGTACCACGTCGTTCCATAGAATGACGTCAGGTCTTTTGGCGGTCACAACGATGTCTGTTGGAAATGGAACAGTGCTGCAGGCAAGATCAGCGAAAACGTTGTAATTACTGGTGGACGTATTCTGAGAGATGGTGTCGTAGATTATCTTGAGAACAGCGTCGTGCCGGGTATTATAACAGCCTCTCTTAAGGAGAACAGAACAATTATTTAGAACGTGTAGAAGAGTCTGTCGTTTATGGCAGAGTGGACATCCATCATTTGTTCTCTTCTTCCACAGCAGAAGATTGGCATTCGTTGGTAATGACTCCGAGACAGCATTTAGAATGAAAGAGAAATGTTCTGATTAAATTGTGGTCTCTCATGGAAGATGCTAGAAGGAATCGTCGCTGTCTGTCTGTTTGCTGGTTGGACTTTGCAAATGCGTACGGATCCGTGCCTCACTGGTTGGTTCGAGAAAGCTTTGTTCTTCATCATGCTATTGTATTGGAAGAATGCATCTCACAATACACTACACTATTGTATTGGAAGGATGCATCTCACAATACACTGCACTATTGTATCGAAGGGATGCATCTCATAATACACTAGACTATTGTATTGGAAGAATGCATCTCACAATACACTACACTATTGTATTGGAGAGATGCATCTCATAATACACTAAAAGTACTGTATTAGAGGGATGCATCTCAAACTATTGTATTGGAGGGATGCATCTTACAGTACACGAGACTATTGTATTGGAAGGATGCATCTCACAATAGTAGTAGTTAAATACTGACTATTGTATAATTTGGAGGGATGCATCTCTCAATACAGTTAGACTATTGTATTGCAAGAATGGATATCTCAATACATTTACATTACTATATTGAAAAGATGTATCTTTCAATATCTTAAATCTTTGTTGTTTTACCAACTAAAAATTGATGTACAAAAAAGCTAAAGCAACATCTCACCTGTGGAACATGACTGACTGGAAGTCGTTTCTTGCGTTTATACAACTCACTTCGAAACACAACTCTGTTCATGCTCACTCTTTTCTCTATTTGCATATTCATTCCTTGTCTAGACTTTCTCATCTCCAGTAAATGTCTGATTAACGTTTGTACTGCATCATGAACACTGCCATCTCCATCCCTTGCAGACACGACCGCTCCCCCTGCAAACCCTTGCTCATCCACAAGTTTCTCCAACAACAAGACTTCCTTCGGGATTTCTTCCGACTCCACGTTGTAGTTTAATTGATCTAGTTTATTGCCTAGCAACAGAATTGGAATGCTAAATGAGTGAGTATGAGTGCTTGTAAGATTGGACTCAAAAAGTCTGGTGTCACAGTTGCTGAGAATGTCTTGTTTCCACATTGAAGCTGAGTTAATGCTATCAGTGTCACTAACGTCAACAACCACTAGGAACAAAGACATTGGTGTTGGACATAGTACAAGAAGCAGTTTGTCTCTGTCTGTTTGCCATCTGCTTCTGTTTGTCTGTCATCTGTCTGTCTGTCTGTCTGTTTGTCTGTCAATACATATATTTCAAACATCAAACTATAATACATATCAGCAAAAGGCAAAAAAGTAAAGTTCGCAAGCTACATGAACATACATGTGTACACATAGCAGCTAAAATTTATGCTACTACCCAGCTTTCAGTCAACTGTCTGTCTGTCTGTCTGTCTGTTTGTCCATCGGTTTCTGTCTGTCTATCTGTCTGTTTATCCATCTGTTTCTGTCTGTCTGTCTGTCTGTCCATCTGTTTCTGTCTGTCTGTCTGTCCATTTGTATGTCTGTCTGTTTGTCCATCTGTCTGTTTGTCTGTCTATCAAATACATATATTTTTCAAATCCAAAGAAATTTCCATCAAGAGCTTAAAAACTAGTCTTTAAGTAAAGTTCCTCTAAATCAACAACAAACACTTAAGGCTACAACAGATGACCCCACAGGGGTCAGACTACATTTAACCACTTAGTCTAAAACAAATTGATATTCGTCAAAAACACTGCAAGATTTTTGTCCAGCCGAAATTACTGCCATCTTCCTAGAGATCACACTTGAATTGCATTGCTGCAGCTTGATCAAAAATCGTCGCCTCCAGTGTGTTTTGAACTCAGTAATGTTAGATCGTCCATTGTCATCCCTCCACAAAGCAGAGAGGACCCTCAAGTACTCAGATACTTTCTCCCTCAATGGCCGAAATGTTCAAATACAAGAGGCACGACTGTTGGAGAATATCCACCGGGTAGTCGTTCCTGGGCGTACTTGTTTTCCTTGATTTACTCCCTTCTCATTGCCGCGCTTCCCCCAGTTGTAGCTGCACGAGGTAAGATGTCTAATGCCCATGGGTGAGTTAGTGTCACGTCTAACTCAACGTTAGATCCTGTCTTCAAGTCATAAACTAGAATGTTAGGCCAATTGTTCGAATGTGTGTAGCGGTTCCTAAGCTCACACTTGTGGGGCAGATGAACTGACTGTCTGTTTGTCCATCTGTTTCTGTCTGTCTGTCTTTCTGTCTGTCTTTCTGTCTGTCCGTCTGTCTATCTGCTTTTCTGCCTGTTTGTCTGCACTCATGACTGCACTTACGATAATGAATACAAACATACTAATTAATTATCGATTATCAGTTTGTCTTGTCTCTATGTCTGCATAGACAAACATCTCTGATTACCAATGGCTGCATCAATATCCTTATAATATGATCTCCTCAGATCGACCTCTTCCCTCCCCGGCAGATCCCACACAGCGACAGACACAATACCATCATCCGGGACATTAACTTTCTTGACCACATTCCCAATACAAACAGAAACCGTCGGCTGGTAACTGTAATCAAACTGGTTCTTCGTGTATCTCATAAAGACGGCCGTCTTGCCAACTTCGGCGTCTCCTAAAAAACGAATCGCGTCGAGATAAGCGAGAATTCGCTAAAATTGAGAAAACGACGACTTGCTGACCGACGAGGACCATCTTGAACGACGTGGAATCGCCTTGCAATACGTTGGCTAAAATAGCAGTGTTAGAATATTGATTTTGCGTGCTTTTCTCTCGTCTTACCCGAACTCTGCGAAGTGCATGCTGATCCCATGGTTTCTACAGCAACAGATATCAGTGGTCTGGGATAGCAAGGCTAAAATTGGAGTGCACGTGACTGCAGATAATACGATTAACTAAATTTTAATTAATTAATTAAATATTAAAGTGGCATTTTAGAGTAATTAAAATGCATACACATGCACATGGATAATATAAAGTAATTTATATTTAAAATTTGATTAATATGAAATTTAATTAATTAATTTTAATTATTTTAATGTTAAAAGCTAAAAATAATTTTTTATTATAAAACTACGCTCGGCAATAAAATACTTTAGTCCGGTGTGACTAATACAATAAGAATACTTTTTATTAACTAGTTAAATATTTTGACCAATTTTGACTACTTGACACTAATATTAAAATTTTAGTTTTGTAACTTATAGTTGTTCGTCTGTTTATTGTTAATATGTTGTTATTATTAGTTTGCAGCAAATTTTGAGTGCGTAAAAATATAAAGATTAACTCTAATAAATAAAATAAATAAATAAGTTAGCAATAATATATTTTGTTTGTCTGTTTGCATGCATTTTTGAGTGTGGCTCTGTTAGGGTTAGGATTATATATTATTAATTAATAATATAAAAAGATAGACAGACAAACAAGCAAATAAACAACTTGACAGCAAAAAAATAAACAAACAAACAAACAGTCGTCTTTTGTTGTGCACAAGCTTTACAAACACGTCCGGAAATTAATTAATTAATCGGAGCTAAGTGACTAATTGATATCAAACATTTGCGGCTTCATTGCACGACGCTGTCTACTCGTGTCGTTCTGGCGTCGGTTAATTCCAGCAACGTGAGAGTTCTGCCACTCAACGACCAGATCAAGGAGCTGCACACAATTCTGAGAGACAGGTATGACAACAGCACACACACGTACACACACACTTCCGGTCACATGGTCGAGTTTACGTTTCCAATCGTCTGCTCGAATGCAGGGAGACGAGTCGCAGTGATTTCGTTTTCTACAGCGATCGTTTGGTAAGAGCAAGTAGTCTGTGTGTTATAATGGTTGATGTAGAGACTACAAGAAGTGGGTGGATGGATGAATGGGAATGGTAGTATGGCGACCACGCCCACTGTGGGTATATTTTATACGCAGTGGTTTATGTCTTGATGAGTTAATTAATTAATAATTAATAATGGACGTGGTATGAGTTTGGAGTTTGACCAACGAGTTGTGTGTGTGTGTGTGTGTGTGTGTGTGTGTGTGTGTGTGTGTGTGTGTGTGTGTGTCACTGTGTGTGTGTGTGTGTGTGTGTGTGTGTGTGTGTGTGTGTGTGTGTGTGTGTGTGTGTCACTGTGTGTGTGTGTGTGTCACTGTGTGTGTGTGTGTGTGTGTGTGTGTGTGTGTGTGTGTGTGTGTGTGTCACTGTGTGTGTGTGTGTGTGTGTGTGTGTGTGTGTGTGTGTGTGTGTGTGTGTGTGTGTGTGTGTGTCACAGGACATGTAGAAATGGTTGGGGCTGTGTGACTGATTGAGTATATGTAAACATTGGTTTAAATTATTATTTATTATAATTAATTATATATTACATTAACATCTCTGTTGCCACAAAGAGATCACTTTGAATAATTTATCTCAATAACTAGATTCTAACTGTTTATGTTAGCAAAGAAACTCTGCATCATAAAGTACATGTCATCATGGATATATACATGTACTCATTATACATACGGTACACAGTGTATACACTAGTACGTGTACCATACATGTGGATGTGCGTAGTACAGTATGTGTATACATCATACATGTGTATATACCTAGTACAGTACATGTATACATCATACTTGTGTACAGTACACTATATACTGTTTTGCATCATACATGTGTAGATAGACACAACTACACACAACATCAAATTCCAGACTTCAAATTTTTCGTCTCCATCTGCATTAAATGCCACATCTTAGTCACTACTACATACCATACCTACTCATTCGCATCTCAACTCAATCAATCAAATTCTCAATATTTCTCTCCAACAGATTCGTCTCGTAATAGAAGAAGGTCTTAATGTCTTGATGCCATCACTGCTACCAGAAACCGTGACCACGCCCCTCGGTAACCCAACAGCACGATCGTTCAATCAACATTTTCCGACACAAACTTAATTAACTACCTTATGTATGTCAATCAAGGTGTCGAATACAAAGGAGCCAAATTTCCATCAAAGAACTGTGGGGTCAGCATCATGCGAAGTGGTAAGAGCCGTTTTGTTGTGATGACATGCTCGTGTTTGATACTGGTATTTGTTTGGTATTCGTTTGTTGTCTACTTGCTGTGTAGGCGAGGCGATGGAAAAGGCACTACTCGAATGCTGCAGGTCGATACGCATCGGAAAGATACTCATACACACCGACAAAGTTAGACAATTGACACAAGTAATAATAATCACATAAAATCGTTCGGTGTTACCACCGTTTACAAGTGCCAGTTTCTATTGCAACGTGTTGATGTCAACTTTTGCATTAGACTTTCTATGCCAAGTTTCCGGCCGACATTCACGAGCGACGAGTCTATCTCATGCACCCGATACTCAGTACTTACTCTCTTCTTGTTGCCTACATGAACATTGAGTTATTCTGTCTTTCTCCTTATAGACAGTGGCTCGACGTTTAGCAATGCACTCGAAGTGATAACAAAAGACTATTTCGTGCCTGAAGAAAATATTCTGGTTTTATCTCTCTTTGCCACCCCACAAGGTAGAGAATTTCGTGGAGTTGTGATGTTGATTGGTGTGTGTGTGTGTGTGTGTGTGTGTGTGTGTGTGTGTGTGTGTGTGTGTGTGTGTGCGTGTGTGCGCGTGTGTGTACAGTTGGTTCTTTCTTATAGGATTGGAGGCTCTACAGTCACTATATCCACGTGTGCATGTCCTCACATCGGAAATAGACGAAGTGTGTCCGGCTAACTTTGGTGAAATGTACTTTGGAACAGAATAACGAACAAAAACAATAGCAATTTAAATATATCAGCATACAGCATACATGCTCACTGCCAACACAGTCAGCAGCGACAACAGCACTGGCATATAAACACTTATTTGCTATATGTACTGTATGAAAATTCACAGAGCTATGTCACTATTGCAACGATTCTTCAACAGGAAATACACCAAAATGCAATGAGAAACAGTTGCCAATGTGTCACGGTTAGGCATGACCACATGCAAAACGTTATAAGTAAAAAGGCAAAACTACAGTAATTGAATACAACCCACGTAGCATGGTTTTCAGAGATGTCTGTCTGTTTGTCTGTCTGTCTGTACATGTGTCTGTCTGTCTGTACATGTGTCTGTCTGTCTGTACATGTGTCTGTCTGTCTGTACATGTGTCTGCCTGTCTGTCCTTCTGTCTGTCTGTGTGTCTGTCTGTCTATGTGTCTGTCTGTTTATGTGTCTGTCTGTCTGTGTCTGTCTCTCTATCTATGTGTCTGTCTGTCTGTACATGTGTCTGTCTGTCTGTCCTTCTGTCTGTCTGTCTGTCTATCCGTCCGTCTGTCTGTGTGTCTGTCTGTGTATGTGTGTCTGTTTATGTGTCTGTCTGTCTGTCTGTCTGTCTGTTAATGTGTCTGTCTGTCTGTCTGTCTATGTGTCTGTCTCTCTATCTATGTGTCTGTCTGTCTATCCGTCCATTAAGTCAGAAGAAGGAGTATACCAGGGAGACCCCCTCGGCCCTTTCCTCTTTCTGCTGCTTTGCAACCCATTTCGGAGTCTCTACAGAAAAACCATAACAACCTGACCGTCCTCGCCTACCTAGATGATCTCTTTGTTGTTGGTGAGTTATGCAACCATTCATATCTGACCTTCAGTCATCACTCAAAGATGTCGGTTTAATAGTCAACGAGAAAAGTGCGAGTTGTTCAATACATCAGATTGTACAATCTTTTGGTTCTGTTCCTGTGGTCTCACATGGCACAGAGATTCTACGGATTTTCATCGGCTGCCACCAGTTTGTGCAAACTAGATGCTCCAAGATCACTAATTCAGGTCACGCTCTTTGCTCAGAGCTCGTAAAGTTGAGGTGCCCTCAGAGTGCAACTCTCTTGCTCAGATTTTGCCATGTGACTCAGATGAACTACTTAGCTAGATGCGTGTCTCCTTATTCTTTTGAATATGCTGCTAACTACATGATGCCATGACCCAGTCTACCGTTGTCCAGATATTGGGCTTACACTTACTGATGATTTCACCTGGAATCAAGCCTCATTAAACATCAAATTGGGTGTGCTTGGCTTATACGAAGTCAACAAGAGTAAATGCTTGGCATACGTCTCTTCATGTGCTCAATCTGTCAGAGATTTGCCTAATCGCTTTTCCTCACTTTCACAACGCATTCAAGATCTGGTGGAAAACAATTCCACATCCATCCTCTTCACTTGACTTCGACATTCATTCAGCTGTCAAGTCCTTGCCTCCAGTTAGATTAGGAGATGATCTGAAACATCGAGGCCTCAATAATTGTCAACCCTTTCAGCTACAAAGGGTAAGCTTCAGCACAATCTAAGCTCAGAAATTGGCCTCTTGAGTGCAGCTCATTGTCTGTCTTCTGTACCTCACAGAAAGGATGCTGCAAGACTACGTTCTGCTCAAGGTAGGGGGTCTGGGGCTTGGTTAGAGGCTTTACCATCCTCAGATACGTACGCACTTATAGCAAAGGATTTCCGTCTACCGTCCTTTCTGAGGCTCGTTCTGTCAATGCCTTTTAAGTCATGCATAAACAAATGTGAATGTGGAGTAGAACTGGATGGAACTGGGTATCGTCTTCTCACCTGCAAGTTTGGGGAGGGCCAGTCTGGCACACGATTCTATCGTGTCAGGATGGTGCAGTTGTTGAACGAGCTCCAACTGCACCATCGCAAGGAGCCAAGAGAACAATATACAGAATCTGAGAATCGCCCCGATATTTAGATGTACGATGAATCGAGCACAGAGTTGGACGTGAGGATGGCTCACCCTTGGAGCAAAGACATCCTAAATAGAGCATCTAAAGAGGCAGACTATGCAGCTGAGAGGCGTGAGATGAGAAAGAAAAGCAAATACAAAGCTCTGTCTGTTCAGGATGGCACTACACCTAACTTAGTTCCTCTAGCCTTTGGACACTTTGGGTTCTGGGGTGAAGAGGCTGATAACTTCCTGAACTCACTCTCGAAAAAATCAAAAGATTCAGAACGAAGAAGTACCGAAGCCGACTTCAGAACAAAATGACGTAGACAGATTTCTATAATTATTGAGAGATGTAATGCTAGAGTTATATTAAAGAAGATAAGTAGATTGCATGTAGGTAAGATAGATGATTTTTGCTTTAATGTAGATATTCAGCACTATGTTCATTAGGATAATAGCTATGACTTCAGACATTTCAGTAGTTTTTGTTAATGCTTAAGATGCTTTCATTTTTGCGATTGTTACATTTACAGTTTGGAAGAGAATAAAACAAGTTGTCTGTCTGTCTGTCTGTCCTTCTGTCTGTCTGTCTGTCGATCAGTCCGTCCATCTGTCTGTTTTCTGTGCATCTGTCTGTCTATGTGTATGTCTGTTTATGTGTCTGTCTGTTTGTCTGTCTATCCGTCTGTCTGTCTGTCTATCTGTCCGTCTGTTTGTCTGTCTGTCTGTTTGTGTGTCTGTCTATGTGTATGTCTGTGTATGTCTCTGTCTGTCTGTCTGTCCGTCTATGTGTCTGACTGTTTATGTCTCTGTCTGTCTATCCGTCTGTCTGTTTATGTGCCTGTCTGTCTGTATGTATGTATGTCTGCAAACATGAT